>NC_135511.1:4181599-4254099 GCF_051989575.1 Stigmatopora nigra | reverse complement strand
CTTAATTGGGTGTCATTCAATACAGATACATTAAAATTGGGCAATACTTACATTTGCATTTTTTGCCAGATTCAGCATCAAATGTCATTATTATTATCATACAATCTACAAATAGTACCCTTAGCGATCAACTGGTAGCTCACGATCGACGTATTGAGCACCCCTGTGGTGTATCATCACCATACATAACTGCGGAGCTTTGACAGGGGGCCGGAAAAAGGGTAAATCTTTGAGCAAAAAGGTTTGAGCACCCCTGCCATAGACGATGTGCGGTACGGAAGATGAATGAAGTAGTTAGCTAGCTGGCAGTGGGCATGTGCACTTTAAGGGTATGCTTATACCCTCCGTGCCCTGATGAGATGTTAAAGCAGGTTTGGTAAGTAAACCGGTCCTCAAGAGACACTGTGGGTGCAGGTTTTTCTTCCAACCGATTCAGCACAGACACTTTAACCAATAAGATTTCTGCAGAAAACAAGAGGCACCTGACTGCAATCCACTGTACTGATTGTGATTGTGATTGTACTTGTATGACACCAGATTGGTAAAAAGATGCCCTCTTTATGGGATGGAATGAAAATCTGCACTCACTACAGCCATTTGTGGAATAGTTTGAGGACCCATGTGTTAAAGTTTGAGCCAGGCCAACTTGTTTGACCAAAAAGCCACAAACAGGATGCATTGATTCCCATGTAATTGCAAATAAAGACAAATGCAGTTCAGGGAGTGTATGTAGCATCATTTCTCATCTACAATCTTCTTCCAGGTGTCCCAAACCACGTTCTCTTTGGCATGCAATATTAATACTGAGCACACATTTGAGTATTTCCAATTGCAGAACTACTACTCAGTGTGGCCAACAGTCCCAGTGGATGTGTAGGATTTTTCCGTGGAGCCAAGTTTGGGAAGAGAGGACACTATGTGTTCAAACTTGTTATTTCTGTCAACAGCAACTTGTTAGGACCACCACCAAAATGCGACACTGTAGTATCATCCATATACCCACAGCCAAGGCCATAGTATAGAGAAAAAAAAGGCGATTCATTGGGGAAATATAACCTCTTAAGAACCAAACTCTTGCAAGGCATGCATATTTATTTTGTCTTTGTTATTTGTTATTCATAACGTAGTATCTGAAAAAAATGATGCCCACATCAAAAGTAGACGCCAGGCCCTTGTAGTCAAAAATTTAACATTGAAGCCATGTGATGTGCACAGATGTGGACACCAGGAGGTTAACTAACTTAAGGCCTGTGGTCAATATTTACCCATTGGCCACCATTGATAGACGTCCAATCGATTTGAACTGGGAAGGTTGACAGCACATAGTCCATTTACTGCCATTTTTCCTAGTTGAAATGGATTGCACATCTATTGCTGTCATTGGCAATCAACATGTTAATGAGTTCATTCATATTATGATTTATTACAATATTTAGTCTTTATTTATTTGTATTTTATTATAATTTATTTGAATTTTAATTTATGCATCATTTAATGATTTGTTTTTATTCATTTATTTTGATTATATTAATTTGAATTTTGACATGCTTAAATTTCTATGTATTTATTTATTTTTAATTTGTTTGTATAGTTTGATGGGCGAATAATACTTCAAATTGTTTAATATTTTGCAAGAAAACAAGTGCACCCAAATAAAAAAAAATTATATAAATGCTGAGGAAACAAATCAAATTAAATAAAGAGTGAAATGCTTACATATAGAAATATAGAAATAAAAAATAAAATAAATCCATAAATGTTGAAACTAAATTAGAAAAATATAAATCCTTAAGTAATCCAATATTCTTACACAAATCATTTCATGATTCATTTAATTTTGAAATGGCGGATCTTTGTCCGACACAAAACAGGTCACGTAAAACTCACCTGGCATTATTGTCCAGACACAGGTATTCTCTGGGGTCTGCAGCACTTGCATTGGTGGTCTTCACCCCTTTATCAATGAACAACCCAGCCTGCAAATTCAAAAGACGGTGGTGTATTTCATGGCATGATAGCAGAAGCTAATTTACTTACGGTCGTCACACAAGACCCCTGTGGGTTAAGGGCTGTATACATATACATACACACCTAATAAGATCATTAGTTTTGTATGGTTTGAATGTAGATGAATGTGGATGTTGGGCTTACGAAAACATGCTGCGTGTCAATTTTGCGGTTAAGGCAGAGTATAGTTGGACTGTTACTTCTCTCTCTCCCTCTCTGGCTCTCTCAGCCTGGACAAAGAACTCACAGTTCACCTGACGACCGCTGTCATAACACAACAGAGAGGCTTGTTCTACAGCCAGTTTGCGAGAGTGTGTGTGTGTATGTGTATGTATGTATGTGTGTGTGTGTGTGTGTATATGTGTGTGTGTATATGTGTGTGTGTATATGTGTGTGCATGTGTGTGTGTGTGTGTGTCTGTGTCTGTGTGTGTACAAAGAATAATCACGTCAGTCAACGAGGTTATATAATTCATGAAAATCTATAAAACCCAAAGGATATAAAAACATTTGAGTCAATATCACTATGAGGTGCCTGTGAGAATATTTCACTTAGAGCAATCCCTAGAACTAAGTATTTATTGTATGAAGGGCTGTCGCAATTAAATGAATAGTTGACAATTAGTCAATTAATCAAGGACTATTCTGATCTGGGATTTAGTACTTAGAAATGCTGTTTTGAAATGGATCAAAACCTTTTTACCAGCCTTTTTATAGAAAAAAAACATAGCACCTCGGCCACACAGTCCTGGGGTAGAGGGTTCGATCCTAGCTCGAGTCTCACTGTGTGAAACTTGTATGTTCTCCCTGTGTTTGCAAAGGATTTCTCCAGGTACTCCGGTATCTTCCCACATCCCAAAAACATGGAGGGTAGGCTGGTTGAACAAAATTATTTGCCCATAGTTATCAGTGTGTGCGTGTATGGTTGTCTGTCTCCTTGTGCCCTGCAATTGGTCCCCCACTGATTCAGGGTGTCCCCCGCATGGTGCCCGTAATTGGCTGTGGTAGGCTGCAACACACCCCGTGGCTCTTGTGAGGATAAGCGGTACAAAAAATGATTGAATGTAATTAGAGATTACTTGACTATCAAAAGTCGCAGATCTATTTTCAGCCTTATATATATATATACTGCAAGGAGACAATGTACAGTACATACTATACACAGCAAAAGACTGTACATGGGCTTGCAGACAATGTCAGAATAAACAGTTGTAACCATTGACGGCAATAGACATTTGATACATTTGGACTGGGAGCTGGGAATGAACGAGCGGAAATAGTTGGGACATTTATAACTGTTAGTAGCAAACAAATACGATCATTAACCGCCAGGAATTTACAATAAATCAAATTTATGGACATCCAGTTTGAACATTTTGTTTTACTTTAGAGTTATGATGATGATGTATGGTAATAATTTGGGCCCATTTATTCATGTTCATCTTATTCGTCCGTACAGCACTACCTTAAAGTTGGAGTGAACACGGTTGTTGTAGAAAATCCCAAGGGGGGTGAGTTCTGCTTTTGTCTCTGGTTCCAAGCCATGAGAGTCTCCTGTGGAGGAGCTGTGGAACACATACCATATGCCAGCATCCTGAAAGAAATAGAAAGGAAGAGACAGAAAATATATTTTTGAATTTGGCATCTATCATACTGCCGTCTAACCACAAAAATGACTGTTATAGGAAAACTGAATTGTGACAATTAAACTTCATTTTTTCATGACTCTTTTTTTCCCCCAGAGCGATCGGGGCTCTGAACTTGCACTAGCACGACACACAATCCACTCTGTGCCAAAACTTCAGAGTGTGCCATAACAACGTGCAATATCTTAGATTGTGCATTCTTTTAGAAAAATTACGTATTTATGTTTTTACTGGGAAACACACTTTGTGGAGTAGAGATGAAGCAAAACATAAACGTAATTACATGACATTTACTCACTCTGTTCATTTTTAGAGAAACTTTGCTTCAACCTACTCCATATTTACTGTACGTTTCAATAAAAAAAAATCGCCTGCCAAGAGGAAAATGAAATATCCTCTCATATGCAGAATGCACGATCCCCCATTTTATAAGCGGAAGCTCTCAACATTGGAATTACACCAAATCCAAATAAAGACTCTTAAGTCTTGTCTTATTGATAGCTTATTTTCTTCTCAGCACTACAAGGATCGTTTTCTTTACTGAGGCTTCTTGATGTCATTACCTGAGAACCACCAGCGGCGTTGCTGATAAGATTGTTGTTGGGGTTAGCGATCCAGAAGGTTGAAACCGCCCTGGAAAACAATCACAAGAGATGGCCAGACTATGAAATCAGTGCACATTCTCAAACATTCCCAAATAATCTAGTGCTCCAACATAAACCTGGACAGGAACAGCTCTGCCAAAACACACAAGTCATCGGTTCTCTCACAGTGGCCCTTCTCTGACTATGATAGGAAAACATCTAGACTAGAGAGGTGGATGTTATTTTACAGATAAAGCTGTGTCTCTCACATAGAACAGATCCATATGGTGTTTTTCAAAGTGTGTCCACACCATCATCTCTTCCCATAGCAGCCTCGTTTACACATAGCCACTATTAGGGTGAAGGTAAAAAAAAATCTCCTTCCTGCCCTTTTTCAGACTCACCATTTAAAAGCGCCATGCATCTAGACTTTTATAAGGGAGATCTTCATTTATATGTCCTACGCAACCAGGACACCTAACGTATTTTCTCACATATTGACCGCCTCCGCGTATAAGCCGTGCCCTTAAAATTGCCTTAAAATTTTTTAACCTTACGATTTCTCTCGTATAAGACGCCCCCGGTTCACAATTTCCCCCTCCATATTCGTGGTTTTAATAGGCAGTACAAATGTGTTATTTTAAAGGGAAAATCATCGCACCTAGACTAATTTAAAAAGGAAGGCATGTGAGCAGTACAACCACAACCAAGTCTCTGGGTGCAATAATAGCATGAGATACACATTACGCAGGTATCAAGACTGATATTTTAATGATCCACCGCAATTCTATTCTAGGTGACTTCAAGCACCAGGCTGTGACACTGAATTGGTGTGCCAGCCAATCGTAAGGCACAAGGAGATGGACAACCATTCACGCACACATACTCATTCTGAGGGGAAATGTATTGTGTTCAATCAGCCTTCCCTGCATGTTGTTGGAATGTAGGTGGAAATGTGGTTCAGAAAATGAATAGATGAGTGAATGAATAATCATACTAGATAGCTAACAAGTTTCGAGGCAACCATTTTACAAGGAATAAGACTTCAAAGTTATAATCCACAAAAAGGACTCAACGAGAAATACTTAAATGGTACCTTGACAAGCCTTCAGTCTGTAATAAACTACACAAGCCCGAGGGGAAAAACTCATAATTTTTGGCTGCACTGACTCTTTGACTATGAATTGGCTTACTTGCACTCTGTGCTGGGCGAAGGAGTGTAGCCCTTGTAGACTCTGTCCTTTATGCTGAGGCAGAGGGTCTCATTGCGGTCAGTGGGAAGCAGGGTACCGGGTCGCGTTAGCAGGCCTAGGTTGTGGTAGAACGTGTTCCGCTGCTCGATGCCATCCTCCAAGAAGAAGCAGTGACCTAGTGTGTCGTAGCCCACAGTGTTCTTTATCTGCTCGAGGGACAAAACCAAATTCAAACTTCAAGCAGACAAAAACTGAACACTAAAAAAGGTATTACCAATTAATCTTTTCGTATAAATATTACAGATGCACACTGCACCCATTGTTTCAGTTGTTATACCTCTATAGGGCAAGGAACTATTTTTGATCATTTGAAACTCCCTTCTTTAAGAACTTCTAAAAATCTGGCATCCACCTATGTGGATATCACATTTTCTTAGGGAAAAAGAAGAAATCAAGAAATAAACATATTTTAAAATAAAGTTGGAGTTTTTTATTATTTAAGTTAAAATGGAATAGCTGGGTTGCAATGCAATCGCTAACATAGAAGTATAATAATAAGGTAATTTTTCACAGTTAAATCCAGCTGTAGCCAGGTGGCCAGAGGAAAATTCCACAGCTTTAAGCTTCCTGTCTTTTCAGGAAGAAATTATCTACTATTACCTTGTTCAAGGTTTATATGAAGGCATTTTAGCACGTCACAAACTGTGTCTGGCTTCCTCTTTGCACAATAACAGTGATAGGAAAGCATCACAGATGCTGGTGTTGTTTCAAAAAGGGTTTACTGATTAGTGCTGTGGGAAACTGGTTGGCAATTGCCAGTTGCAGAGTGTTGACAGGAAAACTTCAGGGATGAGATAGGCATGGGGAAGTTATTTACATTGATATTATATGAACTAAAACCATTTGTCCTTTCCATTTCCTTGATGTCATTGCAATAGCCCTAATGACAAAGGGTCAAATGACATGAAGAGCCATTGACGTCAAAGCATTGTCAGCCAAATTGTCAACGGCCAAACTTGAATACAAAATGTGCTTTTAATCTGAGAATCAGCTGTACAGTATCTACATTTATGATAAAAGTTGCAGAACAACATCAGAAAGCCCCAATTTTTAAATTATTCTAGTATTTTCCCCTATCTAATTTTTTTCCTAGTTTCATACCTTTGTGGCTCCAAAAGTGCCTAGTTGGTGCTTGTTCAAAATGTAAAACTTTATACATTCAAGATAAAAGATTACAGTAAAATAACTACTCTTACTCAAAGAAATGGGTGGATTATTTGGCAGGCAGACAGCGCCACCTTCAACTCAAACAAAGACGTGTCCATTCCCTTTTTTGAAAATAAAAATCTCCAGTAGGGGTAATTAATTTTGTGAAATAAAACTTCTACAAATTGCTCCAAAATGAACAGAACGAGATCTCAAATGTCAAGAAAGTGACCCCGTAATGGCCCAAAATTGTCCAAACAGCGACTCAAAAATCACAAACAAATTGACCTGTCGGCCCTGCGGGCCAGATGTGGGCACCATGCCACAAGTTTGACAAGTGTGTAATATAGCATTTATCTTGCTAAATTTCCCCTGATATAGATTTAACACATCATTACTAACCAGCAAGCCGTTAGTGGCATGGATGGTGAGACAGCGAGAGAATGAGTGGTGAATGGAGAGTCCGTCGACATAGGTGGGTTCCCGGTAGCCTCCCTTCTGGTCCACATCGCCACATTTGTGGAAGTGTATGGGGTAGCTACTTTTCTCCCGTTGTTGACCCATGTGCTTCAGCTCCACGTAAGACAAATGCACAGAGGAGAAGTTTCCAAATATCTGACAGAGGGTTTGAGGGGAGGGGGGGAGGGGGGTTAGTTTGAGATAAAACGTTATACAAAAGTAGAACACCATGGCTTGCTTGTTATTCATTTTATAAAGACAGAAAAGCTCAAAAGGATAAACCACAAGTACGTAATAATGAAGCGCAAACAAAGTCTCCAGGGGGTCTTTGGTACGTGTCTGGACTGCATAATCTCCAGGTTCTGTTGAGGTCTTTAAGAAAACTGGGACTCAATCCATGCACAGCCTTGTTTGTCGCACATAAAGCAGAAATTCAACTCATTCCCTTTCATTGACGGCGAAGGTCATTCAATCCATAGAACGCTAAGGGCAGGGAATGATTTGATGATTCTGACATGACATTCATCTATATACCAGACATTTTTCAAACCCAGTAGGGGAACAATCAGGATGTAGGTTTCCATTCTGCAATTTTAGGACATTTAACTCAATGGCTGTCATGTACAATAAAGAGCGATACTTTTCCCAGAAGAGCTGGCAGTAAGTGATCATGTTTCAAAACCACTGACGGGGGCAAACGTCAAATTCATTTCGACTGGGAAGTCTGCCCTCCCATTTGAAATCTAATCTCATCTCATCTCATCTCATTTTCTGAACCGCTTTATCCTCATTAGAGTCGTGGGGGGTGCTGGAGCCTATCCCAGCTGACTACAGGCCATAGGCAGGGAACACCCTGAATCGGTGACCAGCCGATCGCAGGGCACAAGATTACCAACAACCATTCGCCCTCACATTTATACTCATACCTAGGGGCAATATAAAGTGTCCAATCAACCTACCGTGCACGTTTTTGGAATGTGGGAGGAAACCGGAGTACCCAGAGGAAACCCACGCAGGCGGGGAAGACATTCAAACACCACACAGTTGGACATGACCTTGGTTTGAAACCAGGATCCCAGAGTTGTGAGGCATATGTGCTAACCACTCACTCCAGCGGGTCGCCACCCCATTTGAAATATATACAGAGCAGCCACCCACTCCGGAATTTCAGGAGTTTACACGGAAATGCAGCGCAAACTCCGGACAACCTCCCTAAACACTGGAAATGCCAAAAATTGTCATTTAAAATTTTGACAAGCAACCATTTCAGAAAACTACCACATTTCCAATTTAAATGCCTACAAATTCACACCAACGCAACGGCTTGCGCCATATTGATGCAACTGCACTGTAAACTGGAAGAATTCGGTCACAAGAGTGCATTGTGAATCATCCGAGTTACAGGTTCTGATGAATGATTCGTCTTGTGCGACTTCAGCGCATATGGATTTTGCGTGAATCGCATTGACTCCCGATAAACTCCGCAAATGGGACAAGGGTACTCCTGAAAAGGAGGTTGGCAGTTCTGTGCATATAAAAACTTGGCAGCCAATAAATAAATCCATCCTCCGAGAGCCTACCTATTCAGTTTATTTATATGAATTGAGTTAAATTTTAACCAATTCCAGGATCCTCCAAACGTTGGAAATGTGTTTTTGGGAACCTAAATGCATCAGGTGAAGTCATTAGGAAGAGAAGCTGCCTCGTGTATATTTCCAGATGTAATGTTGTAAACGATATGCTAAAACTCAGAGAATAAAGATTAAAATGGCCATGGTAGAGAGTAGGACACAGTATAGAAAGACAGTAGTACTTTATGTAAAAATGTGAGCAGAAAAATAGAACATTCCCATAGTTGAATAGAGGAATAGAATCAGGCACAAACCAAAATGGTCCACACCATTGAGTTTCCCACCTTAATATGCCCTCCGTAGGTATCATGGCTGTAGAAGTGACACAGGTTGTTTCCGTAACACGAGTTTTCCATTTCCCCGTAGATGAGAATGTTCCTTGAGAGTAGGGCCACCTCAGCACGCATGTCCACGCCATCTACAATCTCGCCAACATGGTTGTAAAGAGGTTTCCCTAAACAGCACACACATGCAATCAGCAATAGAGGACTGGAGACAGAAAAAACATTATTTTGCTAATCAAGCAAATTGCCCAGGTTTAACTAATTGGGTGATGTATAAATGATGTTATGTGTTGTTAAATTATTCTGGATTTTAGCTGGAAATGTGTATTGGAAGCAAAAACTACTGAGAAAAATCTGATGACAATTATGTAAGTCACTATCTGTTTGCAAATATGCAAATGTTAATTCATTACAAATAAATCCTCTTTCATTGGCACAAATGAAATAAAATATTTACTGTAGTTTTTCCCTATATTTTAAATAAAATATAGGTGGGGCGGCCCGGCGGCTGAGTGGTTAGCACGTCAGCTTTTTGGGAGACCTGGTTTCAAATCCAGGTCGGTCCAACTGTGTGGAGTTTGCATGTTCTGCCCGGGCCTGCGTGGGTTTTCTACGGGTACTCCGGTTTCCTCCCTCATTCCAATCATATTCATTGTAGGCAGATTGGACACTCTAAATTGCACCCTAGGTATGAGTGTCAGCATGTCCCCCGCCTCTGCCCCGAAATCAGCTCCATCACCCCCCGCGACCCTAATGAGGATAAAGCGGTTCGGAAAATGAGATGAGATTAGATTTCAAATGGGAGGGCAGACTTCCCAGTCGAAATAAATTTGACATCTGCCTCCGTCAGTGGTTTTGAAACATGATCACTCACTGACATGACAAAATATAGATGAAAAAATATGTAGGAATTTTATCCATGAGAGGCTAAACAAAGGTGTAGGGCAATTCTTAGGAGGCCAACTTTTCAACCTTACTATCAAATCTCAGAAAAATACTCAATACTATAATTGCTATTATATTTTGTGAAAACAGTTAAAAGTATTTTTTTACACTATTGGGGTCATTGACAATGACTTTCCAAGTATGTGGCTCTTAGTAATTTTCTCCTGCTGCAAATTGATTAGTCGCTCGATTGTGGTAGGCCTAGCTGTCACTATTCTACCCACCCTGTCCTTTCCTATCCTCTGTCTTCCTGCCACATTGGTTAGTTTGTCCATCCCTTCCTCATATTGTAACCCCTCAGAAAAGAAGAGGAAAACAAGAAATACCAGACTACTTTGTAACTTATTCAAGGAATATTTCATGGTAAACCTATGTAGTTAAAAAAACTGGGGTGTCTACTCCATTCAATGGCAACTCCTCCTAACGTACTCAAAAGTGTTTCCCATGGAAACCAATCAAGGTAAATCACCAGTGTCAGATAACGCATTGGGTACAAGTTCGGATGTTCCAACATATTAACCAAAGTTTCAGTATTCCAAACACACTACTGTGGTTTAATTAAATATTTACTGCCAACCACAGAAATATTCTAAACTACAGACGCACGTTAAACTTGACTTACTAAAACTACATACATCTGGTAAAGAAAACCAGTGAGACAAAGAAAAAGTATTTGCGTCCATAGGGTGCTGGTTGAAAAGATAATTCAAAGCAGCTGCTTGCTTCTAAAACTATCGGAGCAGCGCTTTATCATGTCTTTCTGCAGGAAGGGAGTGTTTCTTTGGTGACAACCAATTCATGAAAAAGTGAAATGTGTGACACAGTGGAATGGGATGTGTTAGGACATCAGGGTGTGAGAAAATAAGACAAAACCCATCAAACTATTTAAAAAAAAAAAATCTAATTCCTACTATTTATAGACTTGGAGAACCAGCACATTGACTCACCCTGAATTCGGACCTGCTGACTAGTGCAATGCGGGCAGGGTAAAAGTGTAAACTCCTCTGCTTGATGCATGGAATAATCGGTGCTGGCAACGACAATTTGATCGCCAGGCTGCCAGGTTTGCTGCACCTGATCCTGCAGATTGAGCACCACTTGATCTACGGCATCTACCTGGAAGCCTGAAATAGGGAAACCTGGGAAAGGGGAATAATGACATTTTTATTACGAAATGGGATCACATTTTTCAAAGAAAAATCTCTTAAGTGAGCATTGTAGAATTGATTTGAACTATTACAAACATTTAATAATTTGAAAGGTTATGTATGTATGTATGTATATGTATATATATATATATATATATATATATATATATATATATATATATATATATATATATATATATATATATATATATATATATATATATATATATATATATATATATATATATATATATATATATATATATATATATATATGTGTGTGTGTGTATTAAACCACAAGTTATGTGTTACTTTGTTAATAGATGGCGAATTAGAAAAAAATAAAACATTTTTTCCTATCCAACACCCTGTTTTTGGTGTTCTTTCAGAGGGTTGGAACAAATTTGTTTTTAGTTCATTTCAGATATGTATATGTATATATATATATATATATATATATATATATATATATATATATATATATATATATATATATATATATATATATATATATATATATATATATATATATATATATATATATATATATATATATATATATATATATATATATATATATATATATATATATATATATATATATATATATATATATATATATATATATATATATATGTGTGTGTGTGTATTAAACCACAAGTTATGTGTTACTTTGTTAATAGATGGCGAATTAGAAAAAAATAAAACATTTTTTCCTATCCAACACCCTGTTTTTGGTGTTCTTTCAGAGGGTTGGAACAAATTTGTTTTTAGTTCATTTCAGATACTGCAAAATGTATCATCATAGAGCTTTTCCACCATAAGGCATTCCTCACCATTCTTCCACTCGCTGTAAGCTGTGACAGAGAAGTGCACACCATTGACGGTGGTGAAGTTCCCTCTTGCCAGGGCTCTACCTCCAGTGTCATGATTTTCGTGCTCCCTAACATCCTCCGAGCATGATGCGTTACCTCCCCTCACCACCGAGACCAAAGCCCAGGCCTGCCTGCAGAGACCATGGAGGAGTAGAAATAATTATTTACATTTGTAATACGTTTTGGGTAATTTTGGAATGTCCTACCTTAATGATAGGAAATTAAAAAATACATCTAGAGAGTTATTGAGGACCAGAAAAACAGACAAAAAACAGCGATCCCAATGTTATTGTTTGAGGAAAAACAGTCAATGTAGTCCAAGAATTTAAACACCTCTTGACTTTCACCTACCTTTCAAATGGCAGATAGAAAAAAGCTAAGTACAATTAAATTCAATTTTTCCAATTTTAGGTTCATTAGAAATCATATAATGTATAAGAATATATTTTGACACAAAAAATACTCATATAACACATGACTTACTGCCTAACATGTTGGTCATCAGCCTGCAAAACAACACAACAAATTTAAACAATTTGTAAGTAAGCTTTTAAAGTACAGGACAGAAAGCCAAAAGCCCACCACCACTATTAGATATGGAACTGGAACAATACTATTAAGTATGCATATACCACCTTAATCTACACCACAAAGCCCCTCCACTGCAACATTTTGTACAAAAAAATTCCAACACAACAAAAAGGGGTGGCTCTAGAGGTGACTGTGTAGTTCCCTTCAAAAAGGGTGTTTTAAGCCAAAGCACCTTATCTGTCCGCATCGCACATACCTGAAACTCAATAACAATTAACATACGTGAACTCCCGTCTCTGAACCTCTTCGCCAATCATCTTAAAGCCTGGCGGTTAGAAGAACAAAATTGCAATCACGATGCTGTCTAAAATTGTACTATGCGTGTTTGTATGTGTCCAATGCAGACCTAGGCAATTGATTCCGCAAAGGGGCGCAGTGGGTGCAGGTTTTCGTTCCAACCCATAAGAGGAAACCACCAATCTGGTATCTTAGAAGTGCAATTAGAGGATTGCAGTCAGGTGCTTCTTGTTTCAATCTAATTAGTTAAACAGTCTGGACTGGATCGGTTGGAACAAAAGCCAACACCCACAGCGGCCCTCAAGGACAGGATTGCCCAGGTCTGGTTTTGTGTATGTCATCATTTATCTTGTACATCCAGAAGGTACTAAAGATGTAAATTAGCCTTTGGCTAAAATCTTACATATGTATAAATGTTCATTAACATTAGCATGAATATGCTCATTAATATGCGCTGTCCCTTATCAAATAGTCAAACTCAAATTAATCTCAAACTCCATTCCTCATGAAAATGCTTCAAAATTAATAAGAAGTCAAAGTCAAGTCACTTAAATATACAAAGATGAAATCATCCAAGTGGAGCAGCCCAAAAAGGGTGCGGCTGCAAAAACGCTTGGGCCTCGGATTAAGGGGTTTAGTTCTTAGTTTCAAATGTCATCATTATTTTTATAATTTCCGGCATACAAAAAACTATTAAAATGTGGTGTCTGGTAGACATAATATATCAGACAAGGAGATGAACAGAAGATGCTTTAACAGGACCACCCAGGGGTCGACTATCCCAGGATTATTTTTTGGAAATATTTTGATACCATCACAGTTTTCATTTATTTATACTTCTTATCCTCACAAGAGGTGAGGGGTGCTGGAACCTAGACCAGTTAATTCTTGGGATGTGGGAGGAAACCAGAGTACCTGGCAAAAACCGAACATGCAAACTCCACACACTCCGACTCTGGGATCAAAACCTTGAGTGAGTTGTGAGGCCGACACAAAAACTACTCGACTACCAATTCCCAGTACTCAATTAAATGCAAATACATTAATTAATGATAACAAACAAAAAACACTAAAATAAACACTTAATGAAAGTTTGAAAACAATCCAATTTTTAAAAATGTAGTGGTAAAACATCTCAAAAAGTACATTGAGTGGCTACACACCAACTCGTGTCATTTGTAGATCGTCCTTGGAGTAAAAAAAGATCTTTTCAACTTGCACGCTGTGCAAGTACTGATAAAAGTACAGGAAAAAGCCCAAGGGAAAGCGTAAACGCCGCACTTTTGCTTGCAGCCTCAGCCACTGGTCGATCTTCACAGCCTTTAAACAGCCTCATTATTGCTGGGTGTGTGCGGGCAGCTAAGTGCTCTCCTGAGAGACATTAAATACACAGGGTCTGCTGATGGATAGTCCACAGTTAAAAGCAGGTACGAGTTCATTTCCAGAGCCCCAAAACCGTTTTGTTCTATTTGCAAAGCAGCCGTGTATTGCAATAGTGCATTATTTGGTTGAAATGGCTCTAAAGTCATGCAAGCAGAAAAACCTCCGTACATTTGCTGGAGCAGAATAAATTGTGTTGACATAATTGTGTCTAACATGTAGGTGTAACAGTCACATTCCCCGTTAGTTCTATGGCTTTGAAGCACTCAAGTCCAGTGAGACTTTTTCAGGAAGGAACACAGATAAAATCCATCCAATAAACAATAAAAGATTAGAAGCTTTCGCACTGGCAAGTCTTTATCAACTAACTTGAAGTGCTATGGTGTGGTTTTTCAGTGGATTTCTGTAAAAACCTCTGAGTTGGCTCGGTACCCAGAGGTGAAATGTGACACTGGAGAATCTGGCATAGCGCTGAGTTTGTCTGCCAAGCAAGGATCGAGCCAGGCTCGGATATAAATAAATCGAGTCCAGCGCTAGACCTCGCATTGGAAGAGGTATAAAAGTTTGGTAGTTTGTGTTCAATAGACAATTGGAAAACTGACCAACTTTGTCAACATATTTGTCTTTTGAAGAATCCAAAGAGAGAGACACTACACTTCCTGAATAGTCAGTGAATTTTGCACAAATCCTGGAAACTTTACGCCCATAACCTTGTTATCCGGTGTGTGCTTCCTTTCCTGACAAAGAGCAGAGATCGAGAGAAAACAGGAAAAGAAATATGGACTCGTTCAAGGTAGGATTTCAAATGGCACGGGATAAGATAGGGCATCATTCCAGACAATAAAGAATCACAGAACAAATATTATAGCTTCAATGTCTGTAGGTCTGGGCCTCATTGGGATGACGTTGGAGCCTATCCCTTTGGATTATGGATGACAGGCTAATGTGGACATATCACACAAAAGTAGCACAAGCACAGTAAGCTATGGGTGAAAAGTCAAGTTACTGGGGAGCTAAAGTAGAAGTTAAGCAGGTCTAGGAGAGCTAACTATTATCATGAAATGTGATGACAGGTTACACTGTTTTTAACGCATTAGGAGCCATTTATGGCTAAAAGACATCCAATTTGTTTCGAGTGCGACGGTAGTAGCGAATGAACAATTATTAAGTACTAATGCTTCCACTTCAAAATTGACATTTGCTAGTAAAGAACTAATTTAAATTCAAAGCAAAAAGATGAAAGGCACATAATTATACATCTTATCATTGTTAGTCTCACTATCACCTCAGGGGGTACTGTACTGAATTTTATAGTAGATTGGAATTCATTGAACCATAAGCCATTATCATTTTCTTTGTAAAATAAACCAAAAAAAGTGCAAAACACTCTTTAAATCCCATTAATATCCTGCCGGAAGCCAAACATTTTCCGCAAGCGACAGAAGAGAAAGTTCGCTTTTTAATCTGTTTAGTTTCATTGCTGCCGCAGCAAACATTTTAGTTGTGTATTTTTCAAGAAAGTCAATCACCCAAGACTCATGTTCTTCAGGACTTTCAACTTTTAATTTTAACTCATCGCACGATATAGACGAGTCTATTCACCCTACTACTTGATTGTCCACCCTTTGCCGGGTCCTTACCCTTACCTCCCCCTATATCATGGGTTTCAGCTATGAAGGGGCAGGCAGCAGGTGGTATATGTTTTTTATTCCACATTTTTAACATTGGGTGGCCCCGTGGCGTGAGTAGTTAGCACATTAGCCTCACAGCTATGGGGTCCTGGGTTCAAGTCCAGGTTGCTCCATCTGTGTGGAGTTTGCATGTTCCCCCTGGCCATGCATGGGTTTCCTCTGGGTACTCCAGTTTCCTCCCATAGTTCAGAAAACATGCATGCTAGGCTGATTGAACACTCTAAAATGCCGCTAGGTATAGGTGTGAGTGTGCATGGTTGCATGCAGGACAACGCCTAGCTGACCCACAAAACGTCCAAGTTGATTTAAATTGAATGCTTTTATTGTCATTCTACATGTATGAGATTTAAAGGCTCCCTGCCATTTTCTTTCTTTTTTTAAATGCCTCATTATATACAATTATATGCAAAATCAGACGCACTTATTTAGCCTTATTGAAAATTCCCTCATTTTAACCTACTATCCTCATTAGAGGACAGCCTCTAATTCCATTTTAACATATCAAAGAGTTTCCCATTTTTTTTGCAAATGTGATGAAAACTAAAATACTCGTACTAAACGTACATTGTTCCTTTTTGTGAGGCTGAAAATAGCCTGATTCCCCATGGTGATGCCTTCACTTGATGATTTTATTTACTTCATATTGCACAGAAACTTTTGGTTTGAAGGTAAATTCATGAAAATAAAGACATCTATCAAAATTTCTGCAGGTTTTATTAGTCATTACTTTTCATAGTGTAATGACAGAGTTGTCCTATCTTTATTGCCCAACATAACAACAAAAATACCTAAAATCTTCATTTTTTAGATGATCTTTTCTTTTATAGGTTGCATAGTTACTTTCATGATTGAATGAGGAGTACTTTATTTACTTATTGACAGAATTTTGATGTTTCAAATTTGAAAAAAAGAGGTGCTAGTTATCGTGAACCTAATCTCAACATTGAAAAATTGACAACAATCAACTATTTAGTAGTACCGCTGTACGTGTACTTGCGAAATTATTTGATTCCAGAACTTTTTTCGTACCTTAAATAATTTTGTAAGTAGGTGTACATTATATGTAAATTCTCTAATTTGTTCCACATTCCCCACACAACTACAAACTAAACCCTTTAAAATTAGTCTGTGTCCCAATGATAAAAAACAAAAATGAGGAAAACAAATTATGAGGAAATGTATTCATGTCTTAAAATAAATAAAGCATTTGAAAATGTACCCTCCGCCGCTGAAATAGTTCCCTCCGAGGCCCGTTCTACCAGGGCTGAAAGCTGACCACTTTGTAGTACATTTTAGACTTTTACGTGTGTGAGAGAAAATATGTGCTGTGTTGCAATTGTACAGTTTTTAAACACTTAGTAAGGGGAATTGCAATCATTAAAAAGGGGAGCATTTAGCCGAGGTGGACAGGTATGTAAGAGAGAATCTTGAAACATAGTTTGTGGTTGTTGCGAGCCAATCGAATTGAATGCGTTTATTGTCATTATATGAGATAGTTTCAGGGATGAAATGAGAGCCCAGTAGATTATAGACATGTTCTAAAGTGAGAATCAATGTATCCATGAAAACATTTTCAAAATAAAATAATGGATAAGGAAATGCATTTACTTTTGGGGGTATTTTGCAACTTGGATCTTTTTCATAATTCAAGTCACTCATTTGCATAGAAAAAAAATTGTAACCTGAAAACTTCATACCTACAGGCATTCATAAGTAGAGGTATGACTGTGTAGCAACAGGTGGGGATTCACATGATTAGTAAGTTTTGCGGGCCACATGAAAAAAATGTGAGGGCCGAAAAATGGACCCAGGGCAACGTGTTTGCACATATGCAACAAAGATTAGATGACGGGCCAAGAGTGAATTCTTTCGTGTTGTAAAAGGCCTCCTCACCTGTACTTGAGATCATAGACGTAGCTGCTGCCGAGCGAGTCTTCGATAGCCTTCTTGGTTTCATCCAGAAGACTTTTGACTGCGGAGTCTCCGACAGCGAGTGCCACGATGCGACCAGTCGGCAGGTTCCTAAGCAGCCGAGTGAGCCGGCGACTATCATTGCGTGACTCATGTGTGTCATAACGTTCCCTGAGCAAGACGTCACCAGTGTCCTGATCCACCACACGGAGGTTGATGCCTCTGCTGAAGTTCCGCTGGAAGTTATCGCCCCCTGTGGTCAGGCCAGAGGCAGGCACGCTTTTGGTCAACAGTGACCATGAGACCCTCTCTGTGCCATGAAGCTCCAAAGTTCCGCCGCTCATGACGCCGATAAACTTGCGTCCCAGACCGGGTACTGAAGTTATGTCCTTGCTGTCGTAGCGCCCAGTCAGGGCGATAGCAGCACGGGAACGGTAGCGACATTTTGGTGTGCCAATATATAGGGCACCACCGCTTTGAATCAGGATGTGATGTGTTCTCAAGGTTATGTTCTTAGAGCCGTCTGCTTTGTCGGCAAAGACTACACGACCTGTAAAAGGAAGGAAAGTGGACTTGGACTCGACTTTACAAAAACAATGACAGGGCGATATGGCCTAAAATAAAATGCCGAATTCAATCAAGAAAAAAAAATTCCCTCCCTACATTCTTATGAACAAAGACAGAAAAACCTAACTAAGCTGATCCCTTTGGAGCAGGGGTGGCCAAGTCCAATAGATTCAATTCATTTTGACCGGGAGGGGCAATTGAATATTCGTTCATTAAATGAGTATATAGCCACTGTCAATGAAACTGAAACATGGCCATTCACAGCCAGTCCTCCCACTTAAAATATACAGTGGATGTCCATTGTTGTCAATGGAGGTAATGAGTTGAAAATTATTTAATTTCCTCGAAAGATTATAAGAAAAAAATTAATTTCATCTCGACAGGACTTTTTGGGTCACGCTTGTAATTCAAAATGTTAATATTGTAAACGACATGATCCAAAATATTATGTGTATATGAGCGCAATTTATGGTAGTATTTATATATTTTCATTACTAAAAAGTCACTTGCACTCTAAAGGGTTAAAAAGGATAGTTTTACAAAGAAAGAAACTTTATTCTGTAACAATCTATTTAATACAATCCTCCCATTTTGAAAAAAATACAACACTACCGAAAAACTCAAAATTAATTATATTTCTTCATTGTTTGCAGAAAAAAAATACAGTTCACGTGAAACACCTAGATAAAATTTATTGCCTTTTCAAAAGAAAAAAAAACAACAAGATTTGCACATGTGACTGCTCAATATTTAGTACTTCTTGTTAGATTTCTTACCTCCCGATTGGATTTTGAGTGACCGGAAAGTCGCAGACGACTCCAGTCGAAATAGATCTCCTCTCTTGACAACAATATTTTTTTCTGGTTGGTGGCCTGGGTTCCAATTACTTAAGGACGGGTTGTGATCAGGGCAATTCTCTGCAAAAAAATTACCAACAGGGCGTCAGAAATAAGTCCCTCTAAGATACCGATCACAAAGTTGCGGCTCAGAGGCCAATTGAGTGAGGCCCATATTAATATATTAATTAATTCATTTTCTGAACTGGTGAATACCCATTACACAAGTGTATACAGTGTTCCCTCGGTTATCGCGGTTAATGGGGACCGGGACCACGCGCAATAAGTGCATTTCCGCGAAGTAAGGGTGCCCCTTCAAAAATGCTTAAAGAAACGTGTAACACGTGCACAAAAGCACCACCAAGCAAAAACATCATAGTAGTCCGGATGGAGGATCTTCTGCAGTTTTTTGCACGTAATAAACATCGTTATTGGGAGTTGTGAACATTGTTTTTTTGGGCGGTGAAGATGCGCCTGTAAACAGCCATGACATCATCAATGTGATTCCTGAACTCTCACCATGTTATTGACCATTTCTTTGGCCTTTTTTTGATGCTATTACTAATTCTTATTGAATAATTTGTTTCCACCTCTTGTAAAAGGATGTAATTTATAATTTTAACTTAATATCTTTATATTTTTCATTTTCCTGAAAAAAATCCGCGAAGCTCTGCGTCCACGATAGCTGAAGCGCGAAGTTGCGAGGGAACACTGTATTGACATTTTCCATGATGGCTGGTATTTGCTGCTTTAAAGGCTAAACAATACTTACCATCTAAAATGTCCCCACTAGTGAGACTAAGTACAAGTATGAGGCATAAGAAGAAAGCTCCCATGGATACTCCGAAGCAGAGGAGTGTGTTCTTTCTGAGCTTGAGGCTGTGAACACGCTCTCGCCTCTGGTTTTCCTCGGACAAGCTGAATGTAGCTTGTCGCTGCGGTTTGATCGGCGGTGGAGGCGGAGCTTTCACCAGTGGGGATGAGCGGACTGGAGCCACCCGACCCGGTACGTAACCCGGCGAGCGTTGGTGATTGCCTTTGGGGGGAGCCGCAAAGACCGGGAAGCGGCTCGGACCATCACTTGTCGGCATGGTCGTTACGTCTGCAGACGCCTGCTGCTATCTGAATGTGGAAAAAAAAACAGAATTGGAGGAGGAGGGCCAGACAAACAATAGTCATTCAAAACTGCATGTTTGAAAAAATGAGTCACTCAGGCGCTTAGAAAGAATTTGGAAAAGTGCAACAAAAAGAAAAAAAAAACATGGAACATTTTTGCAATAGCATAGCTTGCAAAACTTAACTTGGAATCAGGTTTGTGTGCACACTGAATGAACCCATCTGATTAAAATGTCTATTTATTAGTAGGAATACAACAGTGAATCACGTAAGGGGACCAGCAGACTAAACATGTGTACCTCAATGCTAACCCATCTGTTCCACGTCTTAAATGAACAAGAATGTTGTTCCAGTACATGCTACAGAGTTCCAGCTAAACTGCCTTCATTGTAAGGAACATCAAAATTAATTAATATAATTTTGTAAATGGCCATATGGGAGGTAAATTTACACTTTCTTTTTGTAAGGCTGAAAATAGTCTGCTTGCCAATGGTGATGATGTCTTCCATTGATTATTTTTTTATTTCCAACTTTTAGTATGAGGCAAAATATTAAAAAATTAAGAAACCTCGGGCAGCCTGGTGGCTTGAGTGGTTAGAACGTCGGCTTCACAGGTCTGGGGTCCTGGGTTAAAATCCAGTTTGTATGTTAGTGAGTTTTCTCCAGGTTCTCCGATTTCCTCCCACATTCCAAAGCCATGCATGGTAGGCTGATTGGACATTCTAAATTGGCCCTGGGTATGGGTGTGAGTGTGAATAGTTGTCTGTCTGCTTGTGCCCAGCGATCGGCTGGCCAACCGATTCAAGCTGTCCCCCGCCTCTAGCAGCTGGAATAGGCTCCAGCACCCCACGCAAGCCGAGTGAGGATGAAGCAGTTCAGAAAATGAATGAAAAGTTGAATAGATGTGTTCGTGTGCGGTCTGTTGCCTCCCCTTAGCTTCCTCTTGTTCATCTGTGTTTTAACAGGGATAGATTTTGCATGCTTGTTATTCATTTTAAGACATTAATGAATCATTTTCTTATAATTTTCTCTGATTTTTGTGTGTTTCTCACATCTTTCATACAAAATTGGGTCACTTTGACCAATTTTAAAGGGTTAAGTTGGTGGTTGTACGAGGACCCTGGAATGAATTAGAGAATTTACATATAAAGTACCCCTCTACTTACGAAACTTTCAATTTTCCAAAAAAGTTCTGGAACCAATTAATTTCGTAAGTAGAGGTATGACTGTATTGTTGTAATGCCTTGTGAGATAATTGTTATTGTGAAACTTGGATCACACATACCTAGAGCTTACCAACTCTACTCCTGAGACCTGTTTTTGTTTCCGCAGCCTCATTCATTTCCTCTGCTTCTGTTGTGAGCAGGTGTCCCTGATATATTACAAATTTTGTTCAGCCTACTTTGTGCTTTACTTTTTAGTGTTATCTAACCCGACCTGAAAGTGGAACACCCCTATCCAACTTCAAATTAGTGTCATCTGGTCCAGAAAGTTGTCATCATTCAGTGTTTACAACCACCCTTTGGACTTTGTACATTATCAACACAGACAGTTTTTTTTCCATGATGAACAATGTGGTGATATTTGTCACATGATTTCCATACTATCTGTTGTGTGTCAGTTTTGGACTTCTGTGCTTTCTTTTCCCCGTGTCTTTAATCGAATAGTTTGATTAATAAAATAGTTCAAGCAAAATCTTGGCCTGTGGAGAATAAATAACACTTTTTTTTTTAAAAGGCGAAATGAAAATATGAATAATTCTAAATAGAATATAATAAATTTTAAAAATAAACATTTTAAAAGTACCTTAAAACATTTTTTTCCAAAGAATAAAAAGGAGATCAATTAAAATTTATGTGGCTTGTGTGCTTAAAGGTGTTATGTATTATACATCTCGTGTCATCATACAGCTAACTCTTTGGCTGCCATTGACGGCAATAGACATCAAATTCATCATGACTAGGGGGGGGGGAGGGCAACTATCGAATAGTCCCCCATTCAAATGGATAGGATGTCTTCCAGTGATAATATAATTGAATTCAACTATTACTTGAACTTAATTTTTTTTTTATTTATCATTCCCAACACTCATAAATAATTCAACAATATAAGCATAAAACATTTTGAAAATAACTGCTGTCTTATAAAAAATCAAAAGAATGTCACACTAAAAGGATATTCATCGAATCACACACTCCTGTGGAGTCCTTTTTTTTCTTATTGCATTACACTGTGAAAAGATTCCAGAAGATCATGTTCCAGAGGAAAATTATTTTGTCCCAACTGATGTAAAGTGTTTCTCTGTGATCCCGTTTGATTAGGAACCAACACGTTTTACGGCCATTTACAGTTGGTCGCCCACCATATCAGGAATAAAATCCCTCCCTCAGTTGACCCTCACCAGTTTGCTTATAGAGCAAACTGGTCCACTGAGGATTCTATCGCCATAGCTCTACACACAGCATTGAGACACGTGGAGCACCATGGGAATTACCTGAGGATGCTTGTCATTGACTATAGCTCAGCCTTCAACACTATAATACCGGACATTCTGGCTGACAAACTTTCCCACCTTGGACTATTTTCTTCCATCTGTTGCTGGATAAACATCTTCTTAACCAACCGACCACAAACTGTTAAACTTGATCCCCACCTCTCTTCCTCCATTACACGGAGCACTGGCTCCCCTCAAGGCTGTGTACTGAGTCCTCTTTTGTACTCCCTGTACACCAACCCACCAGTCTAACTCCATCATCAAATCTGGATGAGTCGGCCTACAGAGATAAGGTCTACAAACTGTTTTTGTGGTGCTCGGTGAACAATCTCACACTGAACACCACAAAAACTAAAGAAATAATCCTGGACTTTTGCAAACACAGCACAGATCTGGCCCCACTCCTCATAAATGAAGTATGTGTTGACAGGGTTCCGTCCTTTAAATTCCTGGGGGTCCACGTCACGGATAAGCTCTCCTAGTCTACAAACACCACGGTAGTAGTGAAGAAGGCCCAGAAACGACTCCATTTCCTCAGGATACTCAGGAGGAACAACTTGGACACTAAGCTTCTGGTAACCTTCTATAGAGCTACTGTGGAGAGCATCCTGGCATACTACATCACAGCATGGTACGCTGGAAGCACGGCAGCAGACAAAAAAGTCATGCAGAGGGTGATTAACACTGCCCAGAAGATCGTCGGCTGGTCTCTGCCATCACTGGAAGACATTGCCAGCCCTCGTTACCTCAATAGAGCAAGGAACATCATCGGGGACCCATACCACCCTGGTCACAATCTGTTCCAGCTGCTGCCCTCTGGCAGACACTATAGGTCTCACAAAGTAGAGACAAATAGGCTTAAGGACAGTTTTTATCCCACATCCATCAGGACTCTAAACATGCGGTAACACGACACACAGTCCCTTCTGTAATAACTTTGGGGTGAGGTAACATGAAAAAACGTTGGGAAGAGATCTGCCTCCTACTGGCTGACTGAAGGTAAGTGAAAGACAGTGAGAGGTAAGTGATCCGCTCGGGGGGTGATGCAATGTATCCATCACAGCAGAATGCCAAATTACGAGTCTGAAATTATTTTCACTTATTTGGTTGGGTCTTTTATCGGGAAAACGCACCTTGTGGAGAAGCACCACCAATTTCGTCATACGCAGTTTCTGGGTATGATGACAATTAGGCTTTTGTCGAGTCAATGATGATGACAAAGCTCATGTCCAATTATTGTTATTATTATTATTTCACAAATTGATAGCCGATGACTACAAATAATCAAAAAAGATGTTAACAAAAAACAAATTAATTTGAACTATTTTTGACCATCTAGTGAGTTTGGGGTAATAGCATCAACACTGAAACTAGGAAAAAAAACTTGCCTACGATTCTAACTGTTTTTATGTAATTTAATCAGGGTTCTTATAGATCAAGGCAAGTTCAATACAAGACTTTTTTGATGCAATTGAAATGAAATTCATGAGCGCAGCAAACACCAGACATAAAATAATGTGGTCCAGTCATTGCTCAAAGACACAGAGAAAGCGGAAGTGACATCACTTAGTCGGGTGTTTCATCGTTATGTAACAGGGTTAGTCATGGTAGCAAAAATTGAATGTTCATGTTCTGCTATAATTACAAAAAACTTGATAAATTATTTATTTTATGACATTTTAATGTGGTCTATCCAACAGAATCAAAACTTAGAACTTTATATTCATTTATTCACCACTTATTCTCACAAGAGTCATGGGGGTGCTGGAGCCTATCCCAGCCAACTACGAACAGAAGGCACACCCTGAATTGGTTTCCAGTCAATTGGAACTTTATATTTCTGTATTATTTCTTCCCCTATGCACAGACAGTCTAAGTATTGAATATATTGAAAGGCGAAATGATATTAAATAGTCACGTAAAAACACTGTCCCTACATTGTGTTTATTGAAGTATTGTGGATGGTGTTGGAACCTACTAACTGTGATACACGAGGTAATAGTGTGTACATTGATTTGACGGAGTTTAGCTACGCTTGCGTAAAATCTCGCAAGGAAGGAGGGAGGTTGGTAGAATATCACTCCTAAAAATTGTAGAAGATAGGACAAAAGTTATCAAATTCAACAAGAAAACAATGTTTGATGTTAGCACTGTAAAGGATTAAAACATATTTATATATTCTAAAATACAGTATTCCCTCGCTACTTCGCGCTTCAGCTATCGCGGACGCGGAAAATAAAAAATAAAAAATTTAAAGATATTAAGTTAAGAAATTATAAATTACATCATTTTACAAGAGGTGGAAAAAATATTCAATAAGAATTAGTAATTGTATCAAAAAAAGGCCAAAGAAATGGTCAATAACATTGATGACGTCATGGCTGTTTACAGGCGCACCTTCACCGCCCAAAAAAACAATGTTCACAACTCCCAATAACGATGTTTCTTACGTGCAAAAAAACTGCAGAAGATCCTCCATCCAGACTATTATGATGTTTTTGCTTGGTGGTGCTTGTGTGCACGTTTTATACGTTTCTTTAAGCATTTTTGGAGGGACACGCCTACTTTGCGGAAATGCAGCTATTGCGGGGTGGTCCCGGTCCCCAATAGCTGCGATAACCGAGGGAACACTGTATACAAAAGTTGCGCTGACCTTTTCAGGTTTTGTTAATTCCGTTAAATTAGATGCACGGGGGGCAGCCTGGCGGCGCGAGTGATTAGCGCGTCACCTTCACAGTGGGAAACCTCTATTCAAATCCAGGTGTGTCCACCTGTGTTGAGTTGAGTTGTTCTCCCCGGGCCTGCGTGGGTTTTCTCCGGATACTTTGGTTTCCCACGTTCCTAAGACCAGCATGGTAGGCTGATTGGACACTCTATATTGCCCCAAGTATGGGTGCGAGTGTGAATGGTTGTTTGTCTCCTTGTGCCCTGCGATCGGTTGGCCACCAATTCAGAGTGTCCCCCTGGGATAAGATCCAGCGACCAAATACAAAATGGCTCGTCACACCCGCACAATCACCCAACCACCCACCCACTACCACCACAACCACCCAGCCTGGTGAGAATAAAGCGGTTTGGAAAATTAGATGAGATGGATGCATGAGATTCATTTGTTGTCATAACAGTAAATCGGTAAAAAGGGGACACGCCCCCCCCCTCTCTCTCTCTCTCTCTCTCTCTCTCACACACACACACACACACACACACACACACTAAAGGTAAAATCACACCTTTTAAATCCAATTTTTAAAATAGGTACAAATGTGCTTTCAATTATTCAATGAATTTCAGTAAATAAATGACAATTGTTAAATGTGTTTTGACTTTTCAAAAATCAACACGAGTCCTGTCTGTTAAATGACTAATTGGGTACCATTGTGGTCTGGATTGGACGTCTCGCGCTGTCAATGGCAACCAGTTGGTTAACGATCTGTGGAACGCAGTATGTACTATATTCGCCTTATTCTTGCCCCACTCATCACTTCCAGTATCTTACATTAAAAGGGTTCCGCTTCTGCTCAAGCAACAGTACAAATAATGATTTACGGTCTTGTTTTGACCACAATTAACACAAAAAGCGGAAGATCGAGATTCTTAATTACTCGTTAACACTTCGTCTGTCAACTTTTGACAGCTGGCCACAAAATAAAGATGTAACATACCACGCAGAGTCAAAACATAGAACCATTAGAAGCCTTTTCCTTTTTTTTCGTAGACGCCAACAACGAGGCATCCTGAAGCCGCTCGCGAGTTACCTTCGGCGGTGGTCTTGCTGTCCTGCTCTCGCTGCCGCTCTGGTCCATCCGCTCTGAAAGTCAACTCTTAGACGCAGCAAGTAGCTTCACCCTCACCGCAGGCTCTGCGCGTGGCTTTTATACACACCTTTTGTACACATGGTGGGTTTTGTGTGCCTGTCGAGGGGCAGTCGTTTCCCCCCAGCCGCCTCCAACAGTCGGGTCAACCCTGAACACGTTCGGAAAGGAAGTGACGATGCGTTAAGAGACAGACGAATAGAGTAGGAGACAATTTTATCCTTCGATTTCTCGTGTTGGGGCTAGTTAAAATGATTTTTATGAATTCAAATGATACATTTTGCGATATTTGTAGCGCCTGATGGAACGTTTGATGACAGCTGTGTTTTTCAACGAACACATTGTCTATCCATCTTAATAGTGCTTAGTCTTTCTTTAATGAGTTCTTGAACGTCTCAAAATGGGGCACTGGTCTGCTACGGGAGGGACTTGTTAAAATCAATGTGATACCGTCATCTGCTGGCAGGAATAAAATATAGCTGGGCTTGGCAGTAGATATCATAAAAACAAGGCTCGATGCCTGATGCGAAATGAGAGCTAAATTGCACAGGGTCGGCCATTTTGCGTCGGGCCCAGCACTTCATTGCAGTCAATTGAGCACAATTTTTTTGTTATTGCTCAATTTTCAAGTATTTTCCCATTTTATTTATGTTGTTGACTACTTAGTATTTATTTATTTATTATTATTATTTGATTAGTTATTTTTTGTCTTTTGTTGTTTTTGTGCACTTCATGGTGAGGCTTTAGATCTCATTATACTAGAATAATGGCCTATAAAGTCATTAAATTCAATTCAATTATCTTGGTTTAGTATCAAAGTCAAATATGCAGTAAATCCACAGTATGCTTTTTTTACCATATACTTATAGTGTAATATTTTTCTTGTATAAGTAAACATTCACTCTGGAACATAATCTCATTGATTCAGATTATTATAAACAAATCAATTTATTAGTAAGGTTGCTTTGATAAATTAATTTCAAATTCAGATCATTGGGAGTGAAATTTTATTTTTTAATTGTTCATCAATTGGATCCCTCCCTCCCCCCGTTAAAATTATTCATTCATGTCCACTGTGCATGTCCATTGTGACAGAGATAATCTTAAAATAAAAATCCAGTAATTACAATGTTTGATTTATTTGATTTAAATAAATTTATTTGTGTTATACAGCTGCAAATAAGTCTTTGAACACCTGAGAAAAACAATAATATTGTATTCTGTCATTCATCTGTCATCCACATTTACCATGGATTAAATGCCTAAAGTTGTTTAAATTCAAGCAAAAAAAGGGTCAGACTCAGACAAAAGTTCCTCTAAATGAACATTTTATTCTTGCCATCCGCTTAAGTCGCTTAAGTTAATATTGTCATTACAGTTTGAGTTCCATTTATATCGAAATATGCGGTACGAAAAAGAAAAAATCCTGAATCAGAGCGATACAAAACATTGAGGACTGTACCTTGATCTGACATCAAAAATCCAGTATAAGAGATGGCAACTGCTTTTTTGTGGAACAAAAAGCACAAGCATAATATAATGATCTATGTACAAATTGCACAAAGGTGTAATCTTGCTTAAACATAAATGAATGGTAATCTTGTAAAAAGAGAATCCCAGGACCGATCAGTCGATGCGACGCAAGGATACGCAACTTCAATATGGTCCAACTTCATACCTGATTTCCGGCTTGTAGGCCAAAAACAAATAGGGATTGGCATTGTTTGAACATTGACATTTGCTTATCTCAGCTCTGATAGTAAATAATCATTAGTATACATTGAAATGGGTTCACTCAGCAATAAAAGGGCAAGTAAACCATCAACAATGGACTCAGAAATGGCATGCAGGCAAGAGCGTGTAAGTAAAACAAGGGCCTTTTAATGCTGATCTATGACGTTATAGACTGTAGACCGTATTTCTCAGGCATTAAATTGCACCCCCCCCCCCCCCATCCTCTTTTCCTGTTTGAATTGTATCTATTACAACATAAAAGTCCATTGGTTTAAATGTTACTTCACACTGACCACCAACACATCCCAAAAAAAATTGCATAAAGTTATGTGTCGTTTACACTTTGTGTGGCTGAATAGCCAGGTTAACGTTTTGGCCAACATACTGTAGAACTACTAAGCCTATTGTTCTTTGTTTGTTATTAAGTCTTCATAGGATTTTGGGCCATTAAAAAAGATCTTAAACAACTGGCATGCACATACTATATGTGGGCAATACATTTTGGATAATGTAATATTAGTTTGTGGTGTGGTATGTCGCCTATATGTCTCAAAACAGGACATCCAAATGTGAATACCATGTCTCAATTGTTATATTGATAAATATTTTTTGTTAATAAACATTTGTTAACTTGCACCTCCTTCTCGCCATAGGTGGTAGCCAACTACTTAAAAATATTAAACTCAAGATGAATTGTTTGTTGTTGGTTTGTTACTGTAAAACAAAATTTGACTTAGAATTTGTAATACAGTTTTTGACTAGTGCGACTTATACTCTAAAAATACAGTTACTAAATGCAGTGGGAAAAAAAATAAAAAATCATCAGTTATCTTCCTGAACATAAATAAGGACTCCAGGTGCCAATATAGGCCTGGATGGGCATTAGCAGTATTTATTTTTCAACATATGTAAGATGTATTCTATTAAATAGTAGTTATACAAGCAGTATCTTTAACATTAGCTATAGATATGGATTCTCAAACACCCCAAAAGCTAACAAAAGAGAAAGAAACACTGTCAGAAAAAACAATTGTTGAAAACTCATGTCTGCATAGTGATACTAATCTGAGAGTAAAAATAATATGATAAAGTGTGGAGCCCACCTCGTTGCAATATATTCTACTAAACATTTGGCAACAGGGACAGACCGGCACAGCAGTTTGTCTCACAGTTCTTCAGTGACAGTTGATATGTGCAAATATCATGTATACATACTGCAATGATACAAAAAAAACTGTAAATTGGATCGGAGCGTGCCTTCCAGTTTGGATCAAGGCTGTTAGTGAGAAGGTCAGCACCATTGCGGCCGGCTCAAAGGTCTCCTTTAACAACTGAGGACGTCGTTCTTAGTAAAAGGCAGAAAAAAAAGTCACACAGGCTCTCCTTCAACTTTTATGTCATCTCCTTCCTCCTGCATTTGCATACCGAAGCATTGTGCAATTGTGCAACATGTTGAAAAAAAAAAATAATTCCAGACAGAAGAGAAAAAGAAGTGTGTTCAAAAGTTCACAGTTGCAGCAGAATGGACCAGAGGGAAGTGGGGCTCCGAGGTGGTTTATCATCAAAATTCCACCACTAGCATCTCCCCACAGGTCAATGGCGCCTGCAACCCAGCAAAAAAATCTGAAGAATCGAACAAAACCAACTACCAACGGACTCCGAAAATCTTTCCTCCTCTACAAGTTCACCAGCTCATGCGCAACGAACTGCTTCAGTCTCTCCAGGTACTGTCCGTAGAGTTCCACGTCATTGTGTCCGGCTCCTTCCACCCAGAGTGGCTCCACGGGGCGCTGGCATCGCTCATACAGCGCCAGTCCGTGGGAGAAGTCAATGACCTCGTCATCCGTGCCGTGGATCACCAGGACTGGCGAAGTCACTTTTGAAATCTTGTCAATGCTTTGGAGACAAAAGTTCGCATAGGTCAAATAGGGAGCCAACAAACCAATATTTTCAAAACCGACAAATCCCCACTTATTTTTGACATGCCTCCACTCATCTGATCATATGTAAATTGTGTTCATTCCTTTTCCACATGGCTTATCCTCACGATGGTCACATGGAGTGCTGGAGCCTATCCCAGCCAACTACAGACACCAGGTGGGGACACCCCTGAATTGATGGCCAGAGAATTGAAGAGCACCAAAAGGCGCATAACCGTTCACGCATACACTCATACTTAGGGGCAATTTAGTGTTTCCAACTGCCATTAATATGTTTTTGGGATGTGGGAGTAAACCGGAGTACCCAGAGAAAACCTACACAAGCCCAGGGAGATTTTGCAAACTCCACACAGGAAGGTCCGAACTTGGGTTTGAGCTCTCGATCTCAGAACTGTGATGCCAACACATTAAACACTCAACCATTGGACCACCCTGTTAGATTATAGTGGACTTTATTTTTTTGCTGGAACTGCGCATTGAAGACAAAAAGTGGATGTACAAATAAATTTTCTGCCATTTGTAAATATCTCATCTTGTTTCATTGCAAAAACGAGCTAATTTTGTACTTTGATGCGATATCTAAAAGAAAGAACTGTTTTATTTAAATTATTTATTTGAATATAACATGCACCCCTTTGTTTTTGTTACTCCTCATTGTTTAAATTCATTTAAAAGTAGGAGGTAACTGTAAATCCTCATCTTTCAATGCCGTTGAGGGCGCTGGACATCCAATCCATTTGGACTGGTAGGGGGGCAAATCAACCAGCTAGTAAGTGAGTAGTACTTAACATAAGATTCAAACTATTCATGAACTCAAAACTATGGCCGAATATCAAAATAATGGTTATATTAAGTTCATTTTATCTTCTATTATGATTCTTTGACCGTTTTTGTTCCTTTTTCACAGACAATGATTCTTAGTGAAGCAACACACCTGACCGACTAACACTCTAATAAAGGCAGAAGTGGTCAGAAAACAACCTAAAAATCACTGTGTGAAAAAGGAGAAAAACAGTCAAAGACAATCACAAAAATGATTTTATTAACCCCACCACCATCACCACACCATACCTCCATCTCCTGACTTACTTGGGAAAGGCGTCAAAACAGTAAGTCTTCTTGGTGTCAGGGAAGGCCACCCTCATGCCGGAGGTGAGGGGGGAGTGCAGGATGACTGCAGCACTCTCGTAGCGAGAGGCCAAGTCCACAGAAGGCACCGTACCAATACTCTGGCCGTACACAATCACGCTTTCTGGACGGATGCCATACCTGTGGGGAAAGACACGCTCGAGTCACTTGGGGGAATTTTCAGTGCATTTAATATTAATTATTCAATCGCCGCTAGAATTTCCAGTTCAAATAAATTGGGCGTCTATTGCTGCCAATGGCACTGAAAAGAGGTGTTAGAACTAATCAAATTCATCGGGAAAGTTGATTGTCGAATACCTTATTGCAATGTTTTAGTTTTATCACAGTAGATTGGTTAATTTACATTTAAAAAAAACATACCCCATTCATTCACAAATGTGATTGCACTTAAGTTTTCCTATTTAAATGCAAGACGTTGAAATGTGATTACTAGTTTTTGTATTTGAATGAGGCAAAACAGGCCATTTCTTTTGAATATGTTGCTATAATTACTTGTTTCAAATTGTCCTGTAATTATTTACTGTATAAAAATTGAATTGTATTTTTTCAAACTTGAAAACGAGTGGGTCATTTTATATTCAGGCAATACAGAAATTGTTGTATTTAGTGTGACTTATTCATAAAATTTCTTTTATATACTATGTTTGCTTCTAAAACTTGAATGCCTGTTGTCACTTATTTACATTATATATAAAATCATATCTATTTTATTATTTCTTTTTGTTGTTGATGATTTGATTTTTATTATAATTTTGTATATTAATTAACTTTCCAAATTGATTTTCCAACTACTTAAATGCAAAAACAGGTGATATTTTTCAATCTTAATTTTTTTTCTATGTAAAAAAAAACATCTATGTACTTTATATAAATATATACGCTCTCCATTATTTTGGCATATTAACATTTGTACCAAGGGGAATTCAACACTTTCAATTTCTAAATAGTCCAATGTTATTTCATGAATTATTTCATTGTCTTAAATTGAGGCTCAATCTGTTTGGCCTGGGCACATTTGTTCATCCCAACCATTGCAGTTGAAGTGGATTTGACATCTATGGCCATCAATGGCAGCAAAGATGTCAAGGTGAGATTGGAAATTTACTGTCACCAATCCACACACCCGTAAAAAAGGCCAAAGTAAAGACATTCCACAGCCGATTATTTTGATCACGGCGCGCCGGAGCGAGCAGCCTGTCAGCTGACTATGCCAAATCCAAGCAGAGAACACTGGCCTACTGTTTTCTCTGAGCTTGACACCTGACTACTATCAAGAACAACATGAACCATGTGCTGCTTTTTATTGTTTGTGGAATTATTGGCACTGTTGTCATCAAAATAACAGTAATGAAATAAAGAAATAAAAAAAGAACCAGTTACTTTCATCAACACATTCCATGCATTTTACAGAAATCTGTTTGAACTGGGAGGGCTTCTATTCGATATTTTAAGCCTTTCACGGACAATGAGTAGGTTACCACACTTAAGACATTTAACTATTTCAAAATCAAGTGACTATTTTGGTAATTTTCCAAAAATTAAATATTACTGATTATTTTAAAAAAAATCAGACATAGGCATTGTCGTCATCATTGACTTGACAAAAAGCCTAGTAGTCATCATACCCTCAGCAGCGTATGACGGTATTGTATAGTGCTTCTCCACAAGTTCGTCTTCCCAGGCCAGACACATTGTTTTATAAAGATTTTAAATTGTATTAATGCAAATTATATTCATTCATTCATTTTCTGAACCGCTTTATCCTCAATAGGGTCGCGGGTAGTGCTGGAGCCTATCCCAGCTGACTTTGGCCCAAAGGCGGGGACACCCCCTGTATCGCATGGCACAAACAGACGGATCACCATTCCCACTCACACCCATACCTTGGGGTAATTTCGAGCGTCCAATCAGCCTACCATGCATGTCTTTGGAATGTGGGAAGAAACCCGAGTACAAACTCCAAACTGGGACCGACCTGGATTTGAACCAAACACCCCAAAGCAGTAAGGCGGACGCGTTAACCACTCAATATTGATATTTTATATTTTTTCATAATCAGAAATACACTTACAGATGAATACAATGTTAATATAAATTTGAAAAAAATTAAAAATGCACACTGGTTTCAGCCCCAAGCAAGTCTCTGAACTTGATTTTGTTTCACCACAGTATTCTACTCATTGCATGCTATGATACCAATAGCCTTTCATTTGAAAAAAGGAAGACTGGTTACAAAAGCTTATGTTTTAGTACCACTGACGACGCAGAGCGTCCAATCTATTTGGGCTAGGAAGGGCAAATGAACTAATGCTCAACTGCCCCTCCCACATGATAGACACAAGTATGAGTTAACTAATCGCAAAAATAAACAGTGATTACTCTTTTTTTTTTTAGATAAGTCACATAAGACAGAGAATACACAATAAAGAGGATAAATCAATGTAGAAGTCACACTGGAGCATTAGTCGAAGGCCCAACCACACCATGTAACACGTTTCTCATATACGCCAATTTCACAACAACAACCATCATGACTTCAGTTCACAATAAAGTCCATGTTACAATATTGTCCGCATGCTTATCAGGAAAAACAGGGTACAGTAGGTGATTCATACAAGGAATATCATTCAAAATGACAAAGCAACAAGCCGCATTCGGTGCAAGTGGAAAGACTAGAGATAAAACAATCTGCTTTCTGTCTTGGCAGCATCTAGCAAAGGAGCTGCACTTGTGTTTAAATTGCCTCTTAGCAAATCAAACTAAAACACTAAACGACAATCTAGCCTTGGACAGACCTCACTGTACCATACCCAGCCATGTGACCAATGTTTATTGCCCACATATACGTATTCGTCTTGACATGACTCCGGGGTTATGTGTCATATGTCAATTAACTTGATCTTGACTTTTGGTTGCATTTCCATACAAAAGAGTACTTTACACTTTACCAGATCAAAGAATACTTTTACCACCATCACAGTAAACATTATGACGTTGGCTTCTGTTGGCAATGCTCAATTCCATGTATCGGAAATCGGGCCAGATAACAATTTTCAAAGGATCTGTATTCTGTTTTTCCAAATGTATTTATTTATGTTTAAGTATTAACTCATTGTCTGTCATTGACAGTGATTGATATAAAAAAAAAAAACATTTGGATATTATCCCAGGAAATAAGGGCACAAGGCAGGGGACACCCTGAATCGGAGGCCAGCCAATCGCAGGGAACAAGGAGACAAAGGACAACCATTCAGGCTCACTTGCATATCTAAAAGGGGTATTTAGAGTGTCCAACTAGCCTACCCTGCGTGATTTTGGGGTGCGGGAAGAAACCGGAGTACACAGAGAAAACCCACGCGAGCTTAGGAAAACCATTGAAAATTCCACACAGTGAGGACGGACCTAGGATCTAAGCCATGACGCAGAACTGCGAGGCTGACGGGCTAACCACACTTCTGCTGGGCCATCCACATTCTTTTTCATAACTATTACTATTATTTTGTATCATTGAGAAATGTCGAAATATGGCACAATTGAAAAACCTATTGTAGACTACCTCTTTAAAAATTCTTCCATTGCCAGTGACTAAGATAGAGGTCCAATCATTATGGCTGTTTTCATCCTTCTAGTAGACGCCCAATCAATGGGAGCCTTATTGTTTTCCTTGATAGCGGTACTTCCTCTATATACCAATGAGGCAGGAAGTGAGTTGGTTGTTTGTTTTTGCTTGGCCACAGTGTGGGAAGACCTAGGTCTGAATGCTCATTGAAAATCAGTTGCTAGGTTACCACTGAAGATTACACTGGCCGGCTAGACTGCTGTCCCGGTTTTTATCACCGATAGCAAAGGAAATTATCCAATTCAACCGAGAAACACGAGCATATGTTCCAATTTTCACAATGCACGACCAGCTTTAGTCATTTTTAGAATGATAATTGGTCTTCTGCTTTGGAGCGCAATGACTCAATAGCTGAACCACTCCCTGCTCAGGTGAAAGAACTTCTTGTCCCATGACTAAGCAAACATTTCAAGGGAGGAGGTTACAAGTGACGCACATTGTAGTAAACCAGATGACAGCCAACGCCCAATAAAAAGACTCATGGCCAAACTATGGGCGATTAGTCAATCAGTCATCGCTATCTTCCTCTTATTTGTAGATTTTGATATCAAAGCTAGATGATTGTACAAGATTGGACATCCCGTTTCGTCAGTAGCATTCAAAATATGTCTCTTCATAAACCCGGTCAATGGGCAATAAATAGAATTTGCATGTTATAAGGCATGGGCTGACATTGAGCAAAGAGGGTAAAACCCAATAAATGAAGAGAAAATGTTCTAAATTTACTTTGGGCAACATTGTTAAACCTATTTTTTCCCTGAAGAAATTCATGTGACTGACAATGATAGGTCAACTAATAGCAGGTCATTAAAACAATTAGAGGGCTGCATAAAAACTTGCTAAAATGCAGTAGGTGTCAAAGGAAATCCATTTTTAGAAACAGAAGCAGCTCATGTTCTTCCAGTTCACGATAGCCAACCATTTTAGCCGAAGCTTTTGTTCACCGTATGCATGTCTTAGAGCAGGAAATCAAAAACATAGTTTTCCTCTTCTGCTCCTCCTTATAAACAAACAGACACTAGGGTTGCACAACAATGTAATTAAAAAATATACTTAATACCTAAATATTTAATAATTAAGTCATTTTTTTTATAAATACAACAATTGGAAAAATAAATCAAAAGGATATTTTCTTAGTTTTAGGCTCAAAGTATTTATAGTTTAAAAAATGTATTTTGTAAATAATTATTGGAGTACCCCCCACAACCCTAATGAGGATGAAGCGGTTCAGAAAATTAGATAAGATCAGAATTATTTTACATTTTTTTTTCTTTTCTTTTACGTTTTTTGAAGTTATTATCAAAATGCTTTTCAATTAATTTAATTCTTGATTATTTTATCTCGGCAGCCCGACTGGATGCACAAGTCAAACATCACATTAATAGAAAGAAGTCATAGTAGAATAACCAAAAAATTGCCACCCAGTTTAAATAAATATAATTCCTATTGCTGTAGGGGCAGTGAATAAGAAAAGGGTTACAAACAACATAATAACCCAGAAGTAAACTAATAAGGGATGTCCCCAATCTGACCACGTAATTGGAAGTTAGTACTGTATTTTCAAACCTATAAAACACACCGTGTAATAGGGCGCAGTCTCATTTGCGGGTATATTTTCTGTTTTTTGACAATACATTGAACGCCTCGTCCGATAGGGCCTTAGCAAAACACTAGGCTTGCGTAGGTTAGCTAGCATACCTATGTTATGCTACCCGCTAGCGTATGTTATGCTATCCACTAGCATACGTTAGGATTGGCACTAGCGTGTTTGTTTAAAGGCAACACGGGCAAAACTAAGTTTGATAATGCTTTATTGAGGTCAAAAGGTACACTCTGATATAAAGAGTTCCACGTTTAACATGATGCTCCACTGTCAGTCAGAGTTGTGTATTCCGGGAACTTGATTCCAGCTTTGGGGAAAGCTCGAAGTACAGTACTGAGCCCAGTCATCCACAATCCATTGTAAGTCGCTACACGAATCACTCCCGAGCTTATGATTCTTCTCGCTGTTATATCGGCATCGACAATTGATTCCAAAATGTCACGTAACTCGTGCAACGCTGCCTGTCCGAACTACAATATCTGTTATCAATCCGTTAGCAAAGCTGTTAAATTTTGTACAATCCATGGCTTCAGTCTATTTTCCAAGCGTTCATACCCGCATTGTTTTGTCATTCACGTCGGGCATTTCCTCTGTATAGCTCTGATATGTTATTTCTTTAAGTATTGAGAGTGTTTTTGAGGATTAAAAGCACTGCAGAAGTCAAATGCCTTGCCACTCCCCTGGGATGTTTTGAATGGATTTACCGTAATGCTTGGAATGCACAGGGAGGCTTTTTTTAGGGTGAATGTCCGCTGGGTTGATCGCAATAAGTGGCGTGTCGGCAAGAAATAAAACCAGTCACTCAAGCGGTCAGAGCCATACAAAATTTAGTTTAGTGCACAGACAAAACACATCAACAGATTGTGCACATTGAGAATTTTAGGGAAAATTTTAGACTTTTAAGTGGGCCAAATAGGTGTGAAAATATGTTAAGCCTTTTAGAGAAGATTGGAATTGGGTGTTGTAAAAACATTGGGTTTTTAGAGTTTTCTTTTTTTTAATTAAAGTGCTAAAAAAAGTATTTATAGAGCAGTGGGAAAATAAAAACATTTTAAAAAAATCATACTTGGCAGAGTAACACTTAAACATGAATAATGTAAAGTACCATACGATCAGAGGTTTTCTGTGGCACGCACATCCCAAAAACATACAGGCTAGGCTAGTTGATAACGAAATTGCCATTTGGCACGAGTGCGTGCATGAATGGTTGTCCGTCTTATTGTGCCCTGCGATTGGCTGGACACTGATCCAGGATGTGTTGCCTGGGAACTCCAAGAGCCCCAGGGATAAACAGTTAAAAAAATGAATGAATGAGATTAAATGTGGTTATTTGGAGGGAAAAGACAACAGATTTTTTTTACTCTGGTATTTTAGATTTGGTCTCAGGATAAGTACATTTACTCAAAAACTGCATGTTTTAGTATTTGGAAAATTGATGTTTAAAATCTTCTGTGTAGGAAAATAAAAATGGTCAGAAAAAATAATGATTTTAAGGCTTCGGAAAATCCACATGCAAACACTCCCATTTGATGTTTACCATTCTCAGCCACAGACTCTACGTAATAAGCATACATCAGTCAATTTCAACCCTGCTTACCGTGAGCGGAGCGCTTGCCAGGCAGCGTCGACATCAGCGTACAAATTCTTCTCGGAGGGTTTCCCAGAACTGGCACCATAGCCAGAGTAGTCGTAGGAAAAGACGTTGCAGTTGATCCGGGAACCCAGACCAATGTAGAAGCTGCTCATCTGGCCCAGGTCCACCGCATTCCCGTGGGAGAACAAGAGCGTGTATCGGGCGCTGGGCGAGCAGCGGACAAACATGCAGGCGATGCGGTTTCCCCTAGAGGTGCGCGTCATAAAACACTCGATAGCTTCCTTCTCACGAGACGAGTACTGCCAGTCAGCACGATCGGACAAGTGGAGCGTCCAGCGGCTGCCACTCTCATCGCACATCAAAGTGTAGGTGGGCTCCGGGGGCAGGAAAGCCAGTTTGGCTGTGATTTTGCTGGGGCAAGGTGGGCAGCAGAAGAGGCAACAAAGCTCACTGAAGGATAAGTGATTCATCCTTGAAAGAGAAAGATAATTGGTTTTAGAGTATATATCCATTAGGAATTTGACACATATAGGTAGTATGTTTTTTTGTGTGCGTGTGTTTTTTTTTTTGTTTTTTTTTTTTTTTAATTCGACTGGTTGATGTGAAAAAACCTATTTAAAACTGGGTTATTTCAGCACAGATATCTCCTTTGTACCACAACAGTGAAATACGCACCTCTTTGAACACGCATATATGACTCTTAACAATCATCAGGCTCATCAGGATCTTTTTGTACGTGGTACTTGCAGCCTCGTCTAAAATAAACGACACGTCACGCCTGCTCTTCAGGTCAAGGCTTTGAGGTTGTTGCTGCTTCTATGCATTATATACTTGCTACATATATTCTATACTTGCATATAAGCTGCTTTTGTTGCACAAAAAAATTACTGAATTGAGGGTGTGGCTTATATGTGCATAAAAACACGACATGCACAAAACTGCCATGTTAGCTAGGGCACAGTCATCTAAGCCTATAGTTCAGCGTGCTCTGACTGGCCAGACGCGAGTAGCCTTGATTTTGAAATGAAACAAAATTTCACTTGTGACAACTATTGGAGTCATACGAACCATCGAAATAATTGAGATATTTCTCTTATAACTTAGAAGCAATATGGCTGCCACAACATCTTAAACATCTGTTAAGAAATTATAATTTCTGTAATTAGGAAGCATCAGGTTTTCACCCAGATACATGTTTTGGTTTTCAAATTGAATAATTTGATATTTTGCATTTTCAAAGCCAGGCATATGAAGAAATAATAATATGCTTTTGGTTCATACAGTATCTCAGAAATACCACTTGTGATGATTTTTCTTAAGATATTCCCATCAAAGTAACACACTTGTACTCCCTATGTCATCGAGGAAATTATCATTATTTAAAAAAATAAATAAAAAAACATCAATTAGAAAAATAAAGCATTGTTCATGATAAAATTTAATGTAGAACGGCTTAGTTGTTGGGGACAAATGGAATTTAATGCAGAAATATGGAAAAACAGGTTAATAAGGACACAGCCCCATCTGTAAATAGAGCCAGATCTCTGTCTGCCCGGAGGCTTTAAAAGCACTCTAGCATCATTCAATTGGCACCTGACCCCCACCTAAGGATAATTATTTGATGCTCCTGGAAAAGAAGCATAGAAACATATAGACAAGATGAATTATCCAGTTTGCTAGTGGTTTTACATTTTAAACCGATTACTTAGTTATGAAACATCGAGTTTTGTATTTTACAGAAGAATACATTCATCTCCCATACTCTGTGACCTCTTAAGGGTTGCTGGAGCCTGTCTTAGCTGACCAGTCAGAAGGATAACTACACATTTGACTGGTCGCCAGTCAGCCGTAAAAATACACCGATTGACAGACAACCATTCACGCTCACAATCACACCACCAAAAAGTGGGAATCAAGCCCAAAATGCCTGCACCAAAGTCAAACAACTAGGTGGCCCTTTACAGAAGCCCATCTTTGGTAAAATTGGCCTTGTTAGAACAATGAAAAGTATTTTTCCCTTCCAGCAATAACTGGGCCTTTCTTTAAGTGTCTATTATCAGACATAGGTGATGAAATGAAGAACTCTGGTCTCCGTTCCACATACAGGGCTTAAGAATAAGATTGTATCACGTAATGTATCAAGTGTACAAAGTACTTCTGCTTCTGTGCTTCACTGCGTGTCTCAAAGAGTGAAAGCCCTTTCTGTAGCATTTGCCACATGCCTCTAGGCCAATGCATGTCCCACAATCACATGAGATTTCCCCACCCTTCCTTTTTTCAATTGGGTGACTACAACCTTACATTTACTGGCCACAACAAAACTGCATCAAGGGACCATCTTATCGATGTAGACATGCAGTCAAAAATCAATGAGTCCAGCTTGAAGGCAGTAACAATAGTTGCCATTTAGCTGGCTGGCCATTATCCAAGCATCAGATGATGAAGAAAAAGCCTTATAATTTCTCAGTGCACCAACTAGGATGCAAGAAGAGAGTGGAAGTGTGGTGTTGTTTGCAGTTTTTATTTTGTTGATGACATGTCATGCTGGTAAAAATTTACTACGAGATCTGTATTTCTTGATGACAAGTTGTTACTCTTATAATTTACAGTTTACCATTGACAGGGCGGCCCGGCGCCGCGAGTGATTAGCACGTCTGCCTCAGAGCTCTGGGATCCTGCGCTCGACATGCATGGTAGGCTGATTGGACACTCTAAATTGCCCCTAGGTATGAGTGTGGGTGTAAACGGTTGTCTGTCTCCTCGTGCCCTTCGATTGGCTAGCCCCCCGATTCAGGGTGTCCCTTCCCTCCAGCCCAAAGTCATCTGCCTCCCCCCGTCACCCTGATGAGGGTCAAGCGGTTGAGAAAATGAATGAATGAAAAAAGACTTCACCATTGACCACAATAGAAGGCCAATCCATTTGAAGTCAATGAATGGACATAATATTCACTGCCAGCCAGCCCAATTCAAATGGATGGGCGTCTGAGAGATAGTTAAATATTGTTACTATGCTACTCTCGCTCAGTCCTGACAAACTTCAATACAAAATAAATTTACTATGCCCCCCGCCCCCATCTCGCTACAACGTCACTATTTTGTGTTATAGTTTAGAATTCATTTATTTTTCAAATTTAGCCCACAATGTCAGCTCAGAAATGCAAGAGAAGTGACTTTACATTGCAGGAGAAGGAGATCATCGACGCTCCAATCCAAGATAGCCAGGGAGATAAGCATCGAAGTTAAGAGAAACAATCAAATCAATCACAGCTGGAGTCCCATCAAAGTGCATGAAGTTGATGCAGGCTCCAAGACCCAAAGCTCGATGAGGGGGTGCTCATGTGACTGAAGTAAGCAAGAGGACAGAATCTGCCGGTCAGCAGAGATCTCATCAAGGTGAAGGCGAAGAAACTGGCCGGGCTGATGCACATCCCGGACTTCAGTTAGACCAGTGGTCTCAAACCGGTCCTCAAAGAGCCGCAGTGGGTGCAGGTTTTCATTCCAACTCAACAAGGATACCTTTTGCAAGTGCAATCAGTTAATTAGAGTCAAGTGCTACTTATTTTAAAGACACCTGATTAGTGAAAATGTCGGCACTGGATCGGTTGGAACAAAAACCAGGACCCACTGCGGCCCTATGTGGAACCTGTTTGAGACCACTGAGTTAGACAATGAGAGGCTCAAGATCCACCAAAAGATGATTCGTCAGTGACAATTTTTGAGAGCTTTGGACTGAGCTAATGGATAACATGAGAAAATAAAGCCTTTTTTATACAATAAAATCGTTTTTAAAAACCCTTGTTACTATGCCACTTTTGCTCGGTCCTGTCGGGTGTCATAGTAATGAGATTTGACTGTAAACTCATTTAAAGTAAAAGCAAATAAGAGCCAAATAATCTGATTCATCAGTGATTAATCCAGTATTAAAATCATCGTTTGTGGCATCCCTAGAGCCCATTCTCGCCTGATAAAAAATGCTAACAAGACTGTTGAGGACCTGAATATCCAATTATACTAAAGTTGTTAATGAAACTGGACAGCCCGGCAGCTGAGTGGTTAGCACGTAGGCCTCACAGTGGGGGACCTCGGTTCAAATTCAAGTCGGTGCACCTGTGTGGACTTTGCATGTTCTCCCCGGGCCTGCGTGGGTTTTCTCCAGGTACTCCGATTTCCTCCCACATGCATGGATGGTAGGCAGATTGGACACTTTAAATTGCCCCTAGGTATGTGTGAACGTGAATCCTTGTTTGTGTCCTTGTGCCATGCAATTGGCAGTCCACCGATTCAGGGTGTCCCCCACCTCTGGGCCAAATCAGATGGGCTAGGCTCCAGCACCCCCCACGACCCTGGTGAGGATAAAGCGGTCCCGAAAATGAGATGAGATGTTAATGAAACGCATCTTATGGAGTCCAACTTGGATAAAGTATTTGCCCGGCAGTGCTGGGCATTTTGATGACATGTGATCTGCGGTCAATTTAATTAGCAGTACATCAATAATAAGCCCCGATTTGATCTAGCGAAGGATGCCGGGGCATCGCACAGTAGCTAAAGCAGGACGGCAGGGAGAGCTTGTTTATTTTATCTTAAAAAGCCCAGCAGTCCATCGTTTTCGCCCTACTTGTGGTGCATTGCCAGGCGCTCTAAAATGGTGGAAAAAAGCAGGAGTGAGCGAGATTACACTGATTCTAAACTGGTCGGTTGAGGTCACACTAACTAGTTGGGTGGTTGTAATTAGCAATACACGCCGAAGCGTATTTCCAAGTGATGTCTTGTCCTTTCTCTCTCTCTCTCTCTCTCCCTCTTAATAAAGGTAAAATATGAGGATACCTGCAAGTGACATTACCTAGATATCTGTTGTTCCCCTCAGTCTTCTGGGCGACACCTTTTGTATTGTCTTCAAACCAAACAAATGAATTTATATTATCCTTCGAGACGACTGAAAGAGATGCAAACCTAATCACGAGGCACGATTTTCACGTTGAAAAGGCTTCGTCCTCCACTTTTGGCAGCTTCCGTGATGGTTCCTTTTTCTTCCTGCCCTCGGTTTTCCTTACCATAGAAACCCGGCGGTTCGTTAATCGGGTCAGGAACCATTAAATTCCAGACGGGTTGAAAGTGACATAGGTACGTACAAAATAAACGCTGATTGATAAACTTATTTGCGGTTCAGCATCAGTCCGTCTCGCCTATCGTCCCGAAGTTAATCGCAGTATCGCTTGACTCATAATGGGATGTAAATCATGAGACATCATCGCTCCAAGCGGATAAAGGCTTGTGATTGACAGAGGTGAAAACCAATTGACACTGCCTTTACGTCCCTAGCCGACCAATTGCATCTCTTCTATGTCTTAAATGGGTGGAGTCGTCTTTGCGAGTAGGAGAGGCAGATTTTTTGACTGATATCGACTAGAACCAATCAACATTAACCATATGTGGCGCTACTGGAACATTTTTTTCTCGACGTATAAGGGCGGAGTCGCTAGTGTAGGTAACTGGCGGCCGTCTTGGGTCGGGAAAAAGTATGAGTAAGGTACTATTCCTTCATTCATTTTCTGTACCTCTTATCCTCACAGGTGTCGTGGGAGATGCATGAACCTGTCCAAGCTATCCAAGCTGACTTCGGGCACCAGGCAGTGGACCCCCTGGATTGGTAACTAGCCAATCGCAGAGCACGGTATGCAGAAATAAAATATAGATTCAAAAAATTAATTATATTTATTTGTTTTATGCACCTCTGCTGTCCATGCAAAATAACTAAGACATTTGAAAAGTGACCAATGGATAGCTAATTCAAAGTACATACACGCTCTGTTGACTATTGTATATATATCAGACGTTCCCAATGCAAAATGGCCGAGAATCAGTGTCACACCTTCTATTTAGCTCGGAGCGTGTATCAGTCATCTATTGTAGATGTGATGTTTATGAAAAATCCCATTATAAATAGCATACATAGAACTAGATGCAAAAGATAATAGTAAATAGTAAACCGCGCCCATCTTAAAGCAGTGAATCTCTTGAGTATGTAAATATTTTAAATTCCCCACTATCATATTATTAAACAGTGGTGTGCCGTCCGGGCCTTCAAGGCCTCCTCTGCTGGCCTAAGAAATATCTGAATCTAAGATTGAAGTTAATTATTTTTTGTTCATGAATACTTATTAAATAATTCTAAATTGTCTGTTAACTTCCTTGTATTGCTTTTCCCCTGGTTGCACTGCTTCCAGGTGTGTGTTTTCATATTGAGGCATTTAACCAATCACATTTCAGCCATTATTTGTTGCCAGGATCAGGCCTTCACAATCAGTTCTGCAGGCTCTGCTGCATTAAAAAAGCGTCGATAATACTGTTGCTTCAACCAATCAGAATTCGATTTGGTGATACCAAGGCCTCCTCGCAGGCGTAGAGATATGTCATTGCTTTCACCAACTATGATTGGCTAGTGATCAAGTGGACTAGCCAGAGCTACCAAACTGTATCTGCAGTGAGCTGCACAAGCAAGTATAATGTTGTGTTGACTTAATAGTGGTTTTGTCAACCCGCAGTGGCTGAAGGAGGAGAAGAAATTTATTTGTTTGCAGATTTACTGTCAAAGCCATTTTCAAGGTGGACTTTTCAAGAAAAAAAATCTGGACATCATTACGAAAGGTCGGACACCTCCAAAGCAGGCAAGCCTGTCGCAACTGGGAACAAACATTTTCAGCACTAAATCTAATTAAAACGCATGCCAGAAATACGACAGGACAGGCTCGACTTTCAGCATTAGCTTCGATGGCGAAAGAAAGGAGGATGGATATTGTGTACAGTTAAAAGTGATTTTTGGTGAGTAAAATATGGCTATATTCCTAAATAATATTTCAATTGTATGATGTTATTATTGGTGTTTTTTATCTATAGCAGCAGTAGCTGCAGTTTAGGTTTTATAGCCATAAAATAGTTTTTGAGGGTTGGATTGATTCCGATAGCTGAAGGGACTACTAGAAAATGCACAGCTTGAAACTGCTATACAATGAACAAAATATTGACATATTTTCAAACTGTTTTGTTTATCACATGAATGTAATTCAGGTTAGTTGAACTTTGTTGACTGTCTTCACAACTTGTATTTATTTAACAAGGTTAAATCTGTTAAAAATTGAGTAACTTGTCGGTATTTCAAAGTATATATACCCCCTCCATTGACTAATATTCAACGAGCAGCACTGACACAAAATGGCCGACAGTGTCAGCGCCCGTTCCATCTAGCTGCATATAAAAGCGATGTACATCTATGTATTGTGGCTTACCTTATGTCTGACTTGAGGCATTTGTAGCCAATTTAGTAATTTTGATAGTAGGCTAATATACATACACAGCATTTGTTGCCTTCATTATCAGATAAACTGACTAAAAATAAAATACATTTTCTTTTCAACGGTAGAGCAACATGAGAACTGCTTCCGGGTCAGCTGACCAGCAGCGTGTATTTTGGTGGAAAGAAATAGTTAGCATTCAGATATTTAATACCAAATATGAGCTCACAGAGGGGTAACGCGTCTCGTTCGCGAGCCCAAAAGCATCAAAACGCCACCGCGTACAAAAACAACAAATTTGGAACGAGTATACAAACACAGGTAAAACTTCTTTATAATAAATCTCAACCGAAAATCAACTAGCACGTACAGTTTGCCTTTCAGCAGATTGAAGGGATTGAACAGAATGTAATCTTTTCTTTAACGCGGTTTTAAATATAGAAGGCGAACTCCAAGACCCACGATGGACTCTGTCACCGATGCAAGGATGTTCTCGAGTGGAAAGTCAAGTACAACAAATATAAAAGTCTAACACAGCCACGAAAATGGTGGGTCAAATCGAATGGACACCTTCGCGTATACAGTATGTTAGCAGCGGGTCAATACTATATCGATATCTGATATTGCGCGATACTTTGTATTCTAATCAGCTATTTGGGTTGATGATAAATGGCACAAGGAAAAGGGGTTGCAAAATCAGAAAATTATCTTTACCCACTATGAAATATGATTTGTACCATTTGGCAGCTCTGCAATTTCAATGGAAGAAGGCGAATAAACAAATCTATCATTGTCAATTCCAGGTAATGAGTTAAGAAAGGTCCTCGTTTTTGTGCAAAACATGTTGCAATAATAGTTTTGCTATATTTATGCAATTTAAAGTAATGTTGTACTAAAATATTTCGTTAGTCTGTAATAAATGCACTTCACCTCCACGACAGTGCAATAAATACACATTGTTTATATTTCTATTAGAAAAGTGTTTTTTTCATGTAATATCTGCATTATAAAACGGACTCCATGCATTGATAATTGTTATATCAACATAGTGTAAGCTATTCGTTATCGTGAGCCTTATATTGTGAATGCTTTAGTATTGTGAGATAACAATACATTTATGCCCATACTAAATGTGCATTTTTTTTCTATTTCAGTGTCAAATGTTCTGAGAAGACTATAAAAGATGCTTATCATGTCATTTGTAAGGCCTGCTCTCTTCAGCTTGAGATATGCTGCAAATGTGGGAAGAAAGAGGACATTGTCATTCCGTAAGTGGGTGGTCCTCTACCTTTTCATAAACATCAGAAATAATTATGATTTTTTTAATTGGATTGGATTGGATAACTTTATTCATCCCATATTCGGGAAATTTTGTTGTCACAGTAGCAAGAGGGTGGGGATGCAGAAATAGGAAAGGCGTTTTAGACATAAATGACATTTGAGATCTTAAGCAACATTGAGCATACCATTACCAACAATACCGCATGGGTTCCTTCGTATAAGTCAGTGCTTCTCAAATAGTGGGGCGCGCCCCCCTGGGGGGGGGGGGGCGTGGTGCGATACCTGGGGGGGCGCGTGTAACCCTGGGGAACAGGATTTTATTTGGCCATACTAGTATAAAGTGTAATTGCGCATCCACTACAGTAGCTGGCAGTGGCGCTCTCATTTATTTTTTATTTCAGGCATTGATGCACTTAAAATCTTTTCTGTTGCAGACTTAAAACAAGATTTAATAAAGTTATTCTTTGTAAGTTTGACTATATTTATTTCCTTTTTCCTTTTCTTTAATGTTAATAAGGATAAAATGTTGTACTTATAACAATTTTATAAAATGATTTTATTTATAGTCACGGTGGGAAGTGGGGGGGGGGGGGCGAATAGTTTTCTTCTTGCTAGGGGGGGGCCTAACAGAAAATAATTGAGAAGCACTGGAATAAGTGATTACTGAGAAATAACGTATTAAAACTGTGAATATTTACTCTTCAATATTTAGTTTTCAGCCACCGGTCGACCCAAAGTGGCGAGCCTACTATAAAAAAAAAAAAGGTCAATGAGGTAGGCAGTTCCAGACTAAGCTGTGCTATCAATTAATTCATATTAAAGTGAGAATATAGTTATTTACTATTTATATTTAAAAAAAGAAGTATTGGTACATTTTCAGTATTAGATGACACCACAAAACAGGCACAGGAATCAGTAACAAAAATGCAACACTAATATTAAAGAATATAGGACCCTATTTTCACAAATATGGCGCACCGCATTTAAAGGCACAGTCTCAGTAACAAGTGCTATTTCTGACACGCTTAAAAACATGTTTTTAAAAAGGCAACGGAAGCAAAACTGAGTTCGGTTGTACTTTATTTAGCCAATGTACTTAGGTTTCATTGTAATTCTGTAGAACTGTCCAACTGTAAAAGTCCTGAATATTGCAAAACACTAGTTAACACATCCATTTAACAGAAATCGATCTATTCTTCTATTACAACTCATGTGTTTGAAAAGCAAAAATTTGTTAGTATCGCACACATAAGCCAAGTCGCTTGTTGATGGGATAACATCTGCAATGAATGATCATGATTCTCATTTTTCTCCCACTACTGCAGAGTTAACTCACATCTGGACCAAGAAGAAGAAGAAGAAGAGGATAAAGACACCAAAAAGAAAAGCAAAAGCTGCAAAAAGAGAGAGCTAGAAAACTTGGAAAGCGATGACGACTTTTTTATTATGGAAGACGAAGAGGACTTCAGTGACCTTGAGGACAAAGGGGAAGACAGTAAATCGGTGCCTAAGAAGACACAAAGCAAGTGTGATCTACTTCCTGATGTGTCCAGAATGAAACTGACAAATTAAATGAATGGAAAAATGGACTGGACCATCGCCCTCACTGAGAGCCATTAAGTGAATAAGAAACAATAATAGTTAAACTGAATAAAAGGGGGTAACTTTGAACATTAAAACATTTAGTCCAGATAAGGCATTACAAAGAAGGAGTTGCGACCAGAGGCATTAAACGAGGGAGTTGTGGGGAGATACAGTGCACATGATGTTTTTATGAGCAGCATCTAGCGTCTGCTGTCTGCTCGTATATCGAATGTCTCATATCTCAAGATAAATATTTGCCCGAAATTTTACCCGTATCTGGAATTGCTCGTATGTCAAGGTAGCACTGTACAATATTTGCAATCCACTGTATCATTGTAGACGCCCCGTGAACAAGTGGTTAGCGCACTGGCCTCACAGTTATGGGGGAGCAGGTTTGATCCCAGGTTGGTCTTCACTGTGTGTAGTTTTAATGTTCTCTCCAAGCTTGTGTGGCTTTACACACATATACATACACACACATATATATATATATATATATATATATATATATATATATATATATATATATATATATATATATATATATATATATATATATATATATATATATAGATAGATAGATAGATAGATAGATAGATAGATAGATAGATAGATAGATAGATAGATAGAGAGAGAGAGAGAGAGAGAGAGAGAGAGAGAGAGAGAGAGAGAGAGAGAGAGAGAGAGAGAGAGAGAGAGAGAGAGAGAGAGAGAGAGAGAGAGAGAGAGAGAGAGAGAGAGAGAGAGAGAGAGAGAGAGAGAGAGAGAGAGAGAGAGAGAGAGAGAGAGAGAGAGAGAGAGAGAGAGAGAGAGAGAGAGAGAGAGAGAGAGAGAGAGAGAGAGAGAGAGAGAGAGAGAGATAGATAGATAGATATATAGATATATATAGATTATATATATATATAGATATAGATATATATAGATTATATATATATATAGATATATATAGATATAGATATATATATAGAGATATATATATATATATATAGATATATATATATATAGATATGTAGATATATAGTTATATATAGATTTATATATAGATATATATATGTAGATATATATATAGATATATATATATATAGATAAATATATATAGATATATATATATAGATATATATATATAGATATATATAGATATATATAGATATATAAATATATATATATATAGATAGATATATATATATAGATATATATATATAGATATATATATATATATATATATATATATATAGATAGATAGATAGATAGATAGATAGATAGATAGATAGATAGATAGATAGATAGATAGATAGATAGATAGATAGATAGATAGATAGATAGATAGATAGATATAGATATATATATATATATATATATATACATATATATATACATATACATATATACATATACATATATACATATATACGTATATACATATACATATACATGTACATATACATATATAAACACACACACATATACATGTACATATACATATATAAACACACACACATATACATACACACATACATTCCGGCTGGATTTACAAAAGAACTGCCGCTAGATTTTGGCGTCAACAGAACATCCAAAGCTAGACTGCGAACTATATATATTTATGTATATTATATATGAATAAATATTGTAGCACATTAATTCTATGTTCGTCGTCATTCCCAGTGGAAGTTTCAACTATGCTCCGAGCTTTAAGGGTGGCAGAAATTACTGACTCAATTAATGACAACTTTGGTGAGATGCCCACCTGTTCAACATGATTTATTATGCTATTGCTGTGTCGCGAAAACACTAATACCTTAATCTTGGAGAAAATTAAAAAAAACTTTACTCATGTTGGGAGTGAATGGAGTTGTCAAAAAGCTGATTTGTAATCTATGAATAGAGTTTGGCTGACTCGTTTGTTGACATTCCCTTTAGCGTATCACCATCTAGTGCTAATGCGGAGCAGCGCACCTTAAAAAGCGGTATGCCTTTGTGTGTCAAATACAGAAATAGCACTCGCTACTGACACTGCGCCTTTAAATGTGATGCAGCATATAGTCGTGAAAAATATGGTATAAAAATCAGCTTTAGGTCAAAGCAGAATTTTAGAGAATGACCGAAATACAGGGTGTAGAAGGAGAACAGTATTCACTCTTGTTGATTTGTCAAATATAAAATGCATTTTTTCAGTTAATAAATCCGAGAGTGGTGGTGGTCAAGTGGTTGGCATGTCAATCACGTAGTTCTGGGGTCATGGGATCGATCCCGGGTCGGTTCTCATTGTGTGCAGAGTAGGCTGGTTGCTCTTAGATATGAGGGTGAGCGTAAATAGTTGTCCGTCTCCTTGTGCCCTGCAAGTGGCTGCCCACCAATTCAGGGTGTCCCCTGCCTGGTGCCTGTAATTAGCTGGGATGGGCTCCAGCAATCCCCACAACCCTTGTCAGGATAAGTGGTTCTGAAAATGTATTAAATGAATGAATAAAACCAAAAGTGATGTAAGTACAACTATATTCATAATAAATTTCATTCTCATTGTTCCAAATTACTCCCTTTGGGTGGCGTCTTTGTGTATGAATGGATTTTTAAGTCTGCTGTTGAGATTCCTCATTGACCCCTGCTACATCTCAGCTAGAATATGTGAATTTCATCTTGGATTTAATGTGGTGCAATGTGCAAATGCTGGTCCTATTGGGGACGACACCAACATAGGATATTTTGTTGAATAGGAAGCAATACATTTTCTCGCTTTTGTGCTGTATTTGTAGCTAAAAAATGACTGAATCAAGGGTACACAAATCAGACTTGACATACACAAGACTGCAAAGTGACCGAGATGAATCGCCATAACGCGTAATGCCCAAATTCTGCTAGGTTAGACTCCAGCACCCCTGCGACATGGAAAATTAATTGATGAATTTTATAAATGAGAACATTTTCTGTCAACTCACTTTGAGCCATTGCCGATAATTGACGTTTAATCACGTGGCTTTTTTTGTTATGATCGTGAATGGAGGGCAACGAAGCAGCCACAAAGATAGCTTTGGTTGTGGCAATTTCTCTTTATGTACCCTGACAGAACGAAGGCACAAGGGAAGCAGCGTAGGCGGGTCAGTGAACATGGCGTGAGGCGAGAAACGTGGTCCTAGGGCAAAACAAGAACTCAGAGATCAGACAACTTGAACACGAGCAAAGGATAGAAGGTACTAACAGTGAATTGATTAAGATGATCAAAAACGTGGTCAAACTCTGGGTGGCTTAACTTCCTAGGACCTGGGTCCACAGGTGTGGTCATCATATTTTTGGTTGTCACAAGACTACAATGTTAAATTTTGGATATGGACATCATTTTTCTCAGACACTACATTTCAAAGGTAATCCTATCAATTCAATGACTCATCCTTGCAATGGTTTCATTTCGATGTTATTGAGGAAGTTAAGGAAGGAAATCTTGTGATAATTAACTCAGTGCCATGTGATGAATGATAGGATCGGGTGCAAAACAAGACACGCAACCGCTGCAGTAATGCTCCAAATACTAACTGGAAAAACCAACAAATTATCTAAATGTCAATGATAAAAATATTTTTAACCAAGTGCATAGGACTTACACTCACAATTATTTTGACTAACGCATGATCATTGACTACCAACAATGTTAGTTTAAATTGCATGATAGCAAGGTATACTACATTAAAAGTTTACAGGTTAAGATGTTTACCTTGTTGAGTATGCAGCTTTTCCTCCGTAGCCTAGCCCAGCCAACTATGAGCCCCGGGCAATCTAAATTGGTTGCCACCTAATCGCAGGGCACAATGAAACAAACTCATACATTGGGGGAATTTAGGATTAAACTACCCTACCATGTAGTATGAATTTGAGATGTGGGAGAAAACCAGAATAACCACGCAAGCATGGGGGGAAAAACTATACTAGAATATGAGAGGGGGTCCGGTGGACCGAGTGGTAAGTGTGTCGGCCTCACAATTCTAGGGTCCTGGGTTCAAATCCTGGTCACGTCCACTGTGGAGTTTGCATGTTCTCCTGTGTGGCTTTCCTCTGGGTACTCCCGTTTCCTCCCACGTTAGAAAAACATGCATGGTAGGCTGATTGGACACTCGAAATTACCCCAAGGTATGAGTGTGAGCGTGAATGGTTGTTTGTCTCCTCGCATCTGGCCTGGAGACAGCTGGGATTGGCTCCAGCACCCCCCACGACCTTAATAAGTATAAAGTGGCCCAGAAAATGAGGGATGAGATGAGAGAAATCCTGTTCTAATGTGCTAATTGCGGTGCGTGCAAAACTACAATTAAATACTGGACATATATAATAACTTCTCAATTATCCACTCGCACTCATGGTTTTATTCCTGTTTGCCGATGACACCACTGTGGTCAAGTGTTTCATAGAGTGAAAATGAAACAATCAGCATTTCACAGCAATATTAAAGTTCTGCGAGCAACCCATTCATGGCCTGAAGTAACCTCACTCCCTTCAGAGTGAGATCACAGGATGATCATGTGCTCAAGACAGCGTGAAGTAAGGTGTCTCAATCGTGTGAATAAAGTCTATACTTCTGGATGCGTTCACTAAAATGCTGGCACTGCTTGAGTAATTATTTTCCTTAAGGGAGGCGTGTCCAAAGTCCATCCCTGGGTCCATTTTTAATGGTGTGTGACAAGTACACTAAAAAAAGAAGAAAAAAGTTGGTCAACATATTTTAAACAGCTTCGCACAGATACTATTGCTCATATCAAAAGTGCAAGGAAATTATCTCATTTCATTTTCTGAACTGCTCTATCCTCATTAGGGTCAAAATGGAACATTCATAATTATTAATTCATAATTATTTTGCGCATCACAAAAAGTAAGGGCAACACTACACTATATATATATATATATATATATATATATATATATATATATATATATATATATATATATATATATATATATATATATATATATATATATATATATATATATATATATATATATATATATATATATATATATATATATATATATATATATATATATATATATATATATATATATATATATATATATATATATATATATATATATATATATATATATATATATATATATATATATAAATATATAAATATATAAATATATAAATATATATATATATATATACATACACACATGTGTGTGTGTTTTTGTCTGTTTTTTAAGAAAATCCTATTTTTCATCATTATATAATGGTTTGTGCCATTTATTGACTACATTCTCGGAGCAAGTTGAAATTTGTCAAAGAGAGCTTTTTCAAGCGTGGCCACGCCCTTTCGCTTGGTTAGGCACCTCCTCCTTTGTCAGGTGCGACCAACCTCTCGGACGCGCGACTCACCCGCAGTGAGCTGCAGGTGCGCGTCACTGACGCAAGGCAGCGGAGGAGCCATGGCTGACGCGCACAGAAGCACCCTGAGGAAACGCGTCTTTAGGGGGACTTTGATTCATGCCACCCCGGAAGAAGCCGTTCGAGTCCAGGAAGATGCGCTGCTCGGAGTCGGACCCGACGGAAAGGTTGTATTATTACTAGGAGAAGTAGGGGCAAAATTGTATTCTTATTAATAATAAATGCAACCCAAATATGTAGTAGATTTTAAAAGTATGACATATATTTATTGTTAATTATACAATTGGTATTATTTAATGCATTATTAATGCTGGGTTCTTTTTTTATATCTTGACCCTTATTTTATATATATATATATATATATATATATATATATATATATATATATATATATATATATATATATATATATATATATATATATATATATATATATATATATATATATATATATATATATATATATATATATATATATATATATATATATATATATATATATATATATATATATATATATATATATATATATATATATATATATATATATATATATATATATATATATATAAATATATATATATATTTATATATATATATATATGGATATGTATAGATAGATAGAATATCATTCACTATAAATACATTTACGAATTCACACAATGTGAATAAAATCTAAATGAACTACGTTAAATTCACCCGATAGTAAACTGATTCTTCTGCCTGACTTTGGTGCGGGCAGTCTGGATTCAATTCCCACTCGGTGGCAGTGTAATTGTGAAAGTGAGTGGTCGTCTGTCTCTCTGACAGGCGACCTCTCTAGGTTGTAGTCTGCCTTTCACCCGAAGACAGGTGGGTTAAGCTGCAGCAATCCCCGTCACCCTTTCAAGGGTGGAAGATGAATAAATGAACTACATTAAAACAAATAATTTCAGTGATTACAGCTCCAAGGATTGCATGATTCAGTTGAATTAGAACAAGTCTCAACACTTTTGATCAAGAGTATATAGTGAAGAAGACTTACTTTGTGTATTTGCAGCTCTTATGAGTTATGGTAAATTGAATCATCACGTTTTGTGGCAAGAATATTCTTGTTGAACTTGATCTGTTGGGCTAACTTGAAATGTTAGGTTGCCCAAAGTTAAACCAAGACAGCCTTAGGATACTTACGTAAAAGAATACTTATGTTAAAGTCCATATCAGTTCAAATGAAAGCTGTGTTAACAATAATTATCTTGAAAAATTTTTTTTCTCATCGCATCTCATTTTCTGAACCGCTTTATCCTCATTTGGGTCGCGGGGTATGCTGGAGCCTATCCCAACTGATTCCAGGCCAAAGGCGGGGGACATCCTGAATCGGTGGCCAGCCGATCGCAGGGCACTGGGAGACAGACAATCATGCACACTTGAACCCATACCTAGGGGCATTTTAGAGTGTCCAATCAGCCTACCGTGCATGTTTTTGGAATGTAGAAGGAAACCAAGGTACCTGGAAGAAATCCATGCAGGCCAAAAGGGGGGACCATGTAAACTCCACACACGTGGACGTGACCTAGATTTGAACCCAGGACCCCAGAGCTGTGAGGCCGACACACGAACCACTCGTGGCACTGGGCCGCCCCATGACTACAATTTTGAACACTAAACTGCTTTGACAAATTATGTGGCTACTGTCACAGTTGTGTGCAAATTAATAAGAGGCACCTTGTCCATTTCTGTTAAAAACTGATTTCAACAAATTTGTTGTTTGTGTATTTGCATTGCCACCCAATAGTGCAGTGGTTCTTCTGCCTGACTTCAGTGTGAGCAGTCTAGGTTCAATGTCCACTTGGTGACGGTGTGATTGGGAGTGGTTGGCTATTTCATTGCGCACTGTGATTGGCTGGCAACCAATCCAAGGTTTTCTCTGCCTGCTGTCTGTAGTTGGTTTGGACAGGCCCTGTGATCTTTGTAGGGATTATTGTATTGAAAGCTAGGGAGTCATTTTTTAAATTGTAATTTTCAATGAACTGAGTAAATGATTAATATTTATTTTGCCTGCTATCATCAGATCATCTTCATTGGAGAAGGCAAAGACCTTAATCGACTCGCTCTTGAGTTTGCATTCAGTCCAACAGCAATAACGCAACTGGACAAACAGTCAGTGTGCCAAAGTAGACACTACAGTCAGTTTCTTGGAAGTCTACCTAAAATAATTTACAAAACTCTTCTTTGTAGTGAATTCTTCATGCCAGGAATGGTGGACACCCATATTCATGCCCCGCAGTACAGCTATGCTGGTACGGCCCTGGATATGCCACTTCTTGATTGGCTCAACAAATACACCTTTCCAGTGGAATCCCGCTTTAAAGACCTCTCTTTTGCTCAGGACGTCTACACTCGAGTCGTGGTGAGTTAATGAAAGTCAAAATAGAAATAAACAGAAGTACACACTAGTAAGAAAAAAACATTTTATGCATGAAAAGGTTAAAAAAAACACTGAGTAAAAAGAAGTTGCTTGACATTGATCAAATAATCTTTTAAAAATGGCCTGCAAAACTGAGACAGTTATGATTTAAAAAAAAAATGCATTGGCTCAAATGGGAGGGGCACGGTGACTGAGTGGTTTGTGCGCGGGTTATTCTGAGACCGAGAGTTCAATCCCCATGGATTGCAACCTTTTTTGTGTTGTCTACATGTTCTCTCCACACATGCGTGGGTTTTCTATGGGTACTCTGCGCCACATCCAAAAAATACATGGTAGCCCGGTTGAATACTCTAAATTGGCTTCTCAGAAATGATGATGGAGTTGTGCTCGCCTCGCGAGACACTCAACTCCCCAAACTGATGAGAATCTTGTGGAAATGATGAAATTGTAGAGTAAGGAAGAAGAGACAAGTGGCATGTGCTTCTACAAAACCATATTTTTACAAAAAAAACAGCAATCATAATTCTCCTTCACTATATACATTGAAAAATCCAATCTGACAAAAAGGCATTACTTGACTTGGAATAAATCTCTCAATAATCTACGCAGTAAATCTTCATTTTCATATTTTTCACTTGATCTTCATCGTTTGTCTTTCATTATCTTTTTTAAAAAAATTAAGTAGATGTTTAAATATGAATACATTATAGTGGTTTCATATGCATATAACTGTAATGTTTAATATGTACACTTTTTGACATTATACAGGTGTGAAAATATGTAAGGCATGTAGATACAACGGTTATCCTACTTTGCGTTTTTTTTTTTATTATGCATTATATGGTCTAGATCAGACATGGACAAACTACGGCCCGCGGGCCACATCCAGCCCACTAGGCCTTTTAATCCAGCCCGCCGATGTTGTCCAAATTATTTATTATCATTATTTTTTTCCCCAAGATGGCGCCGTCACGCGGAAGCCAGTGGCAGTGGCACTGTCCACTCTTATTGTTTTTTTGTGTTTTACAGCCCCTCTATCTTTTTTTAAATTAAATTTTAATATTTATTAATACATTCCTTTTACCTTTACTTTGTACTTTATGCTTTTTACTTTAATGATAAGTGATGAGTATGTTAATACTTGAGTCCTTTTTTTCTGTTTACGTTTCATAAGTACTGTCAACGGATGCAGTATCATATCTATTGCTGACCCGGCCCATCTGTCAAATTTTTAAAGTCAACGTGGCCCCCGGGCCAAAAAGTTTGTCCAGCCCTGGTCTCGATCAAGGGTGTCAGACTCGGGTTGGTTCGCGGACCGCATTAACAATGCCATTTAATCTGGGCCAGACCATTTTCGATATTTTTTTTTATAAAATATATATATATATATAAGCTAAAATAAACATTGTTTTAGAACTATAAAAAACTGAATATTCAGGGATTTGAATCCAATTGTTTTAATCCATTTATTTAAAAAAAATCAAAATATTATAATTTCAATTGGATTATAAGAACTGGATTATAATCCTTGAATATTCTGTTTTTTTATAGATCTAAAAAATGACAATTATTGATTCAAAAGGGGGGAAATCAGGAAATGTAATATACATCAATACTCTAAAACACTACTAAAACAGAAAGTCAGCACTCATGATTGACTTTCCTGGGCCACACAAAATGATGGGGCGGGCCAGATTTGGCCCCTTGGCCGCCACTTTGACACCTGTGGAGTAGAATATCTGTGAAATTGAAGCGACGACAGTGTGCATAAAACAATTCCTAGGTGGCCCGGTGGAGCAAGTGGTTAGCGTGTTGGTGGCTTTACAGCTCTGAGATCCTGGGTTCAAATCCAGGTCACGTCCATTTGTGTGGAGTTTGCATGTTCTTCTCGCACATCTTTCAGTTCAATTGATGGCAGAACAAAAGTTTAATGGCCTACCCCAGCGAAAATGTTTAGAATGATTATCACTGTCAATTGCATGAGTTCAGAGACTTTCGATAACAAATGCTAGTAACCCTGACGACAATAAAAGCAATCCAAGTTGTACCATATTTCATTCAATCATTCATTTTCTGACCCACTTATTTTCACAAGAGTTGCAGGGAGTGCTGGAGCCTATGACAGCTATCTATGAGCTCCAGCTGAGGGACGCCATGATTTGGTGGACAGCCAATTGCAGGGCAAAAGGAGGCGGATAACAATTCACACCCAAACTCATACCTAGGAACATTTCGGAATGTGGGAGGAAACTGGGGTACCTGGAAAAAACCCACGCAAGCAAAGGTAGAACATGCAAACTACACGTAGTGAGAACTGACCTGGGATCAAATTTACGAGCCAAGAACTGTGAGGCCGATGTGGTAACCACTCGTTGGAGAAATATGAGACCTTTTTGCTGCTTGAACAATATATAATCACCTGAAGAAACCAATGTCTTAATCCTGTAATTGGATCCGTGTTTATCACAGAGGAGAACTCTGAGAAATGGAACAACCACCGCTTGTTATTTTGCCACAATACATACAGACTCATCTCTCCTGCTCGGCCACATTGCAGGTAGGAATGCATTTCCTCAATGGCTCTAGAAATGTGTGATATGCAAGCAAATGGTTATCGAACCTTTAAACCACTCCAGTTGATTAATCAAGTACGGTTCAGTTGTATTTTAATTAATTTAAAAAAGATTCAAGTTTATTATTCGAGAATTTTCTGTGGAATTGTGTTTTTTTTTGCCTCCTAGACAATTTGGGACAGCGAGCCTTGGTTGGTAAAGTGTGTATGGACAGGAACAATTCGGTAAAATATTACAAAGAGACCGTTCAAGAGTCCATGGAGGAAACACGCCGGTGGGTACAAGCAATATTTCATTTTATACATCAGCCAATAATAACCCATTTTAAATTGGTTATGTAATCTCTCTTTCAGATTAGATTAGATAACTTTATTCATCCCTCATTTGGGAAATTTTATTGTCACAGTAGCAAGAGGGTGAGAAAAAAAGACACAGGAAAATACATTTTAGTCATGAATAAATAGGTAACAAATAAATAAATACAATAAAATAGAAAAATATATAAATAAATATATAAATGGACAAATAAGCGTTTTGCTGAATTATATATATGTACAGATGTGTCTTTTCTTTTGTTTTTTATAATAAATAGTTCACTTAATTTATCTGCTGCCATTTTAAAACCACATGGACATTATTTAGTAGACCAGGGGTGCTCATACTATTCTGCCCCAAAATCTACTTTTCAAGGAGTCCACCTCTATTAATCTACCTTGTTCAATGAGCCAACCTCTCAGAGGAAAAGAGGAGGGTGTCAGTCATCACGGAATTTGAAGGGAGGGCAGCTGAGACGCATCTCATTACCAAATGAAGCATAGATGCAGCAAGTCTCTTTATGTGTTCAACATTAAAGGAATGAGTTAATAAGCAGCAGTTTTTCTCAGTTAGAAATGGCTGTCACCACACTTCGGATCGAGATGAGAGCGTAATGATTGTATACTATTTGCTACTTCTCGTTGGCAAGAGGTCGTGCATTATCCTGTTGTGAGGATATTGGTATGCATTTTTGGGGAATATTTTGAAGGGAATACAAATTGAAACAACTCTCGATATTGACTGAAAGTCAGTGTTGAGGCGGGGCAAAAAGAGCCTACCCGGGAGAAGAAAGGTATCAAAATGTAAAACCAAATTAGAATTAAGTTTAGTGTTAGGTTAGATTAAATTTATTTCTGAGTGTGTCTGCATCATAATCCAAGTTAATTTAAATTTGTTTATGTTGTTTTACGAGCGCGTTGCCATGCAAAGCCCCCCCCCCCCCCCGTCTGTCCTTCTCTCTCTTTTTCTCTCCATATATATATAAATAAATAAATAAATAAATAAATATATATATATATATATATATATATATATATATATATATATATATATATATATATATATATATATATATATATATATATATATATATATATATATATATATATATATATATATATATATATATATATATATATATATATATATATATATATATATATATATATATATATATATATATATATATCTATATCTATATCTATATCTATATCTATATCTATATCTATATCTATATCTATATCTATATATATATATATATATATATATATATATATATATATATATATATATATATATATATATATATATATATATATATATATATATCAGAACATTTACTTTAATTTTGCAGCTTTTTAGAATCCAAATGATTTCTTTCTCCTCTTTAAGGTTCATTACTAAGCTTCTGGAGAAAAAGGTAAGAGTCTGGATGATGAAAATCCTAATTAAATAAATAAATCAAAGACAAATACCAAGTGCAGCATTGTGTTGTTGTCAGTATGCTCTGGTGAAGCCCGTGGTGACACCTCGCTTTGTCCTGTCATGCTCTGGAGCCTTGTTGGGACAACTGGGACAACTCGCCAAGAATAACAACCTGCATATTCAGGTGAGCTGTCGTGGCAACCAAAGCTCTCGAATTCAGCAGGGAAAAGTTGCAGAAATCTTGAAAAATAAGCCTTCACTTTCCTGGTTTTCTTCTAAGTACATACTAATCAATAACATAGTAAGTTGATCTTACTAATGAACACAGGGACGAACAAAAACTTTAGTTAGGACATCAAAAAGTCTAATTCTGCATTGCTCTTTCTTAAAACGATCACTGTGTTCATTTGCAGAGTCATATCAGTGAAAATACTGAGGAAGTAAAGATAGTAAAGGAGCTGTTCCCTGATTCTGCTTCCTACACTGATGTCTACCACAAACACAATCTGCTTACCAATAAGGTAAGAACAATTCCACAAGGGGGATTCAAACATTGGGGTTCTCACATTTTCTTGACATTTTTATCGTCGCTCGACAGACAGTGATGGCGCACGGTTGCCATCTGAGTGATGAAGAGTTGACCTTGTTCCGAGATACTGGAGCTTCTTTGTCACACTGTCCTAACTCCAACCTGTCGTAAGTGTTTCTGATCGCCCCTCTAAAAACACTTTACTTTGTGTTAGCTAAGCAAACAAAATTGGCTTTCTAAGTAGCAGCCCATTGGCTGCCAATGGAGGTTGTTTTGAATGAAACAACAGGCAAATTAAACTACGTATTCATCAATGAGCATGTGAATCTTCATCTAAAAAGTTGCGCACAAGACTTACAGCGTTGCTATACTCTTTTCCACCAGTAAATGTCAGCAAATTAATATTTACTATTTATTGGTTATTTTCTGTTTTGCAGTAAAAAAACAACCATTACTGGAGGAATGACTAATTTCCTTATGATATTGACCCTACTAATGTGTTATTGATTCATACAGTATATCAGAATTACCACATACGATTATTTTTCTTAATATTTTCCCTTCAAAGTGACACATTTGTACTCCCTATTAAAACCATGAATATGGGGGTGAAAATTGTAAATCAGGGGAGGGCTTATACATGTGAAATTGTAAAATTCAACGATTTTAAGGCAATTTTAAGGATGCGGCTTATACATGGAGGCGGTTCATATGCGAGTAAATCTGGTAATCTGCAGCATTTTCTCCGTTATTTCCATATACCCCCCGATACTGATGTCACCAATTTAGTGCCATATCAGTAGTACGACACTATCTGTGAATCACCTACTGAATGACAATTCATTCTCCAAGGTTGTGCAGTGGGTTCCTCAATGTCCGTAAAGTGCTGAACCACAAAGTGAAGCTGGGCCTCGGAACAGGTACGAGTAGACTTAAAGGAGCATCTGGCAAAATGCAGTTACATTTCACCTCATCACCTTGATCTTCATGCATTTTTTGTGCGGGGGGACGGGGCTTCATCCCACTGCAGACGTGGCAGGGGGCTATTCAGCCTCAATGTTGGATGCCGTGAGGAGAGCCTTGGACACATCCAAAATTTTGACTATACAGGACCCTGAACACGAGACGCTCACCTTCGAGGAAGCATTCAGGCTGGCCACGCTGGGGGGCAGCCAAGGTACTATACAAAGTCACGCCAATGACTACATCTTGATATGTGAAGATGATATTTTGGTCTCTAGCTTTGTCCTTAGATGACCAAATAGGAAATTTTGAGGTGGGCAAAGACTTTGATTCACTGAGGGTGAATGTTGCAGTTCCCGGCGGACCCATTGATCTAATCCAACATGAACAACCAAAGGTATGTCAAAATGTCCAATTTGGCAGCATTTAAGCTTAAGAGCAGAGGTCTGACTCGCGGCATGATTTATTTGTTTATTTATTTTTCCCTGCGAAAGTAATCCGTGTGCATTGATTTCATGTTTCTTGTTAAAATACAAAAATTTCACTGAAAAAATGTCGTTTTCATCGGCATTTTTGGTTAGCAAACTTCAGATATATCGGCTACCTTTTGAATATATATTTTTTTACCATTAATATTTCACAAGTTCCAAAATAAGAATCCTTTTTTTGACTGTCATATTTCTGTTTCAAGCCCAAATTTTGGTGATAATGCACATATTTGTTGATAAATTGGGGAGTCCTGCATTCAAATCCAGATCTGTCTAACTGTTTGGAGTTTGCATATTCTCCCCGTGCCTGTGTGGGTTTTCTCCAGATACTCCAGTTACCTCCCATATTCCAAAGACATGCATGGTAGGCTGATTGGACACTCTAAATTGCCCCTAGGTATGAGTGTGGGTGTAAATGGTTATTTGTCTCCTTGTGCCCTGTGATTGGCTGGCCACCGATTCAGGGTGTCCCCTACCTCTGAAGTCAGCTGGGATAGGCTCCGGCACCTCCGCGAACCTCGTGAAGATAGAGCAGTACAGAAAATGAGATCAGATGTTTTTAGAGCAACTCCGAGTCATCTATCACTGTCACTGGCAGACAGTAAATGTAAACGTATCACCTGAACCTGAGGTGGAATCCATCAGTGTGTGTGTGTTGATATAATTTACATCACAGAATGGCTGCGCTTTTAACTGGTGTCATTTTTTTGTGTTTGAAAATTATTTTAATAAAAAGCAGCTCAAAAAAAAAAGATCCATTTGCATGCTTAAATACTTTGATTTTAAAATGGTCTTTTTCAGAAGAGAGTTAACTAACCACATTTACTTTCAGGTTTTACTGGAAAAGTTCTTGAATTTGGGTGAGTGACTACTTATGACAATGGCAGATAATTGCATTTGTCTGCCAGTGTAAAACATTTTGCTCCTGTCGTGCAGGCGATGATCGGAACATAGTGGAGGTTTATGTCGCTGGAAGGGAGGTGATTTCATCCAAAGAGTAGATGTTCCTTTCACATCTTTTCGTCATTTGATTGAAAGGCGTTATCATTTATTGTAGATTCTTTGCTATTCATTCAAAATGCAATGCTTTTTGGTTTTATAATTTATTTCACGTTGCTCTTTGTATAATTGCACTTCTTGTTATCCCTATGCATGGGGTACTGAAATAAAGTTTTAATTAATGTGTGCCAGTGGTGAGCCGTCAGGGTCTTCAAGGCCTTCTCTGCTGGTCTAAGAAATATCTGAAACATATATTATATTTTGTCCATCAATACTTATTAAATAAGTCCAAATTGTCTGTTAGGTTCCTTTCATTGGTTTCCCCCCTGGTTGCACTGCTTCCAGATGTGTGTTTTCATACTGAAGCATTTAACCAATCACATTTCAGCCATTATTTGTTGTCAGGGTCAAAAATCTGCCTCAAGGCCTTCCTAATCAGTTCTGCAGGCTCTGCTGCATTAAACAAGCGTCGCTAAGACTGTTGCTTTAACCAATCAGAATTCGATTTGGTGACACCAAGGCCTTCTCGCTGGCGTAGGGAAACGTCATTGCTTTCACCAACTATGATTTGCCAGTGATAGAGTAGGCACACCAAAGCCAAAGTGAGCCAGCCAAAGATCGCAAACTCCACCCACAATATCCGAAAGAGGAAAACAAAGGGATTTGGTCGCAGATTTGCTGACAAAGCCATTTTTCAGACGGACTTTTCCAGAAAAAAAATGGACATCATTAAGAACGGGTGGTCAACTCCGAAGCTAGCAAGCCTGTTACAGCCAGGAAAACAGGAAAAAATTACAATACAATATCAGGTAAGAGCACAGCAAGTGAAGACAAATAAAGTTAAGAAGCTGCAACTTCACATAAAATTTCTGGGAGTGATTGTTATTTGCCACCGATCGACATGTGTATAAATAAAGAGATTTTTGGTGAGTAAAATGTCTATTTTCCTAAATAATACAGATTTTTTTTTATTATGATTGATTCTTTTTTTAAGTGTTGCAGCTGTAGCTGCATTAAATGTTTTATAGCCATAAAATACTTATCGAGGATTGGATTGATTCACACACAGCACTACTGAAGGCCTAAGTGTGAAATGCACGACCCGCCACTGATGTGTGCGCATGTTTCTGACACTAATAATTCCGCTAAATAAGGCCCTTGAGTGGATCAAGTGAATCCTAGTCCAATTAAATATCGTGTCTTTTGCCGTCATCAATACAAAACCATCTGGGGCTGACAGCGGGAGGGAGAAATACAAAAACAGACAAAACAGACACGTGTTAGTGACAGTGATACTAGAATAGAATGATCGACTGTTGGGCGGATTTGGGATTTTCTTCAGCTTTATGAATCTGATTAACTCATTGACGGCAACAGAAGTCCAATCATTTGCTGCCACCCTCCGAGTTCGAATGGATTGGGCTTCAGTAATAACTTAACATACGAGTGCCTCAAATTATGAGAAATTTGAGATACATTTGAGTAAAATTCCGAGCATACGAGGCAGCTAGGTGCCCGAGATGCAAAACGCTGCTTATGATAACAGCACACTGTCTTTCTCGCCGCATCTCCCTTGTCTAAAGATATCTATGCGCACTGGACAGAGCATTTAAGTTTTTCAGGTTTTTTTGTTGTTGCGTTAGTCAGTGCAGTATTGAGGGAAAAACAATGGGTCCAAAGGAATCCGGTGCAATGAAGGGAAATGCGATGAAAAGGCATATGATGACAATTGATACTAAGCACAAAATAATCAAAAAATACTTTTTTCACTGGTGAATCATAACATAACAAATTTGAATGAACTTGGATTACGATGCAGACACTCAAAAATAAGTTAATTAATCTAACCTTACTCTAAACTTAATTCTAATTTTGTTTTACATTTTTATACCTTTCTTTTTCCGGACGGATTGGCTGTTTGCCCGCCTCTACCCTGTATTGCCTTCAAAATATTCCGAAAATGATGCACACTAATGTCCTCACAATAGGATAATGCACGACCACTTGCCAACGAGAAGTATTTATACTCCCCGTACTAGCGATCACTACACCATTCGCGCTGAGTGATGGGGGGAAAAAAAACACTGAAAAAAATTCAACATTCCGCCCAGTGCTTGAATCTGTTATACACGAAAGAGATGGGGCAAAAAAGACAGTGCGCTAAAATCATAAACAGCCTCTCATGTCTTGGCACCTGGCTTTCTCGTATCTCGAAATTTGCAACGCATTTCAAGACAATTATTTGCTAAAAAAAAATTACCCATATCTCGAATTGTTCATATGTCGGGGGGCTCCTATGTCGAGGTACCACTGTAATTGGTCAAATGGTACATATTGGCCAGTCGAAGAAGTTTTTTTAACTCATAGTCTGGTACTCACGGTGATAGACATTCAATTTACTTGAATTGAAATGGAGTGGACATCAACCAGTGAAGTTCACAACTTACAATTTGAAATATATTTGGAAAAATACATTCAATTGAGTGACCGGCAGCCTTCTTGCGTCAGGAACATTTCCATGGTGAGTAACCGTGTTTCCGTCCGAGGCCCTTTTCAAGACGGACCACCAAACAAGGAAGTAACATGATTTTGTGTTTGTTTTGAAGCAAATGTCAAGTTACGACGTTGAAGGTAGACTTTAATGATAATTGCCTTGTCCTAATTCCACCCTTTCTTAACATGTATCACAAAGGCCATCGGACATAAGAAGAGATAAAAAGGAAGCAGAGTAGTCGACTTGCGGGAAAGCGAGTATTTTTATTTGTTGTTTGTGTTGTAAAGGAACCAGAGTTGTTTTAAAATTCACTGTTTTTACATCGACCGCTTGGTATCGGTGGCATATTACCATTTACGACGCTCAAACTAAATAAAGACATCAACAACTTTCCTACAGTTGAATCGGGTTTATTTGTATTTAAAATATTGATTTACAAGATGGGTGGCCCGGCGGGTGAGTGGTTAGCGCGTCGTCCTGAAAGTGGGGGACCTGGATTCAAATCTAGGTCGGTCCACCTGTTTGGAGTTTGCATGTTTCCTCCCACATTACAATGGAACCTGTGGCTCGGGAGCCACACGTGGCTCTTTTGATGGGTGCTTATGGCTCTCCGCTAAACTGAGCTGAAATCTGGACACTACGTCTAGAGTCGCTTTAATCCTCCAGTTTTTAATTAAACCTTTCTGCATGCATCCCATTGATTAGCATTAGGGTAACAATTTTGTCAACATAATTCTGGGACTTTTTCTACCTTAACGGCAGTGAAATGACTAAAAATGCACGCGTTTTCATGTATTTTTACTTCTACTAAATATATATGGCTCTCAATGAATGACAATTGAAAATATGAATTGTGTATGGCTCTCTCTGTGAAAAAGGTTCCCGGCCCCTGATTTAGAGGATGTGCAGTATGGAAGATGAATGACTGAATGTCCATTCGCTGCCATACCTCCCATTTGAAATTGATTGGATGTCTATAGTGGTCTATGGCAGTCGAGTTAATACATTGCCAGGGCTTAGCTAGAGCTTCAAAATGAGGGGTTTAAGACTCGCACAAAGATGTGATCAGGCCAACCTTAGTATCTACTGATGTATCATTTGGCGAAAAGCAAAAGACATGCTTGCCATTGTTAGGTCAAACTTCATGACACAAAGGTTCATCTCCAAAATTTCTTACACAACTGATAACAGATTTTTGCTGTTCTTTGTACATGTTTATGTATCCTAGGTGCACACATGCTGCTACACTGAATAAGACCATAATCACCACAATGCTGCCAATGAAACCCACCTGCTGGGCTAAGCTTATGGCTCTCAGAAGGTTAAGCGGGAGCCCAGCTTGCTCCTCGGGCATCTTCACTCTTCCCCGCGAGGAAAAGCCCCGGTCCACGTCTTTCCTTGTGCATACCAGAATCTCCGGAAACGTCCCCTTCAACGTTAGTCATGGGAGGAAACAGTTCGGCTCATCTGTGGCAGCCATCATTGATGCAGCCTCTGCCCCTGTACGACCATATCTACGCTTAATGAGGCTGGACAAACCAATAGGTGCGTCTCATTACAATGCTAGTTGTACTTACAGTATTTATTCGGGTAAAACGTTTTGTACTGGGAAAAACTGAAGCAAAATTGATGCATTATACACAAATCTCGGTGAAACACTGCTCTCTGCTGGTGAAAAAGTCCCCTTCGCAGCCAATAAGAGGAATATAGGCAGTTTTTGTCATGTTATTTACTAAATTTTTGAGACTTCACCCACCTTAACGCTGACATTTAGGGCTGTAGATGTCAAATCCATTCGAACTGGGAGGCCTAAAAGCGATTATTTAATGGGCAATAATTTATTTTGGTTCACATCTTGTTGAATTTCAGCCATATTCAGGTCACTTTCTATTGAATTTTGTATCCGTTTTTTTGACAGGCACATGGCTGCTGTACCTCCCGTGTACGTGGAGCATCGCGCTTGCCGCCGAGCCGGGCTCCCTTCCGGACATAGGAATGCTAACCCTCTTCGCTACGGGCGCTGTTTTGATGCGAGGGGCCGGCTGCACCATCAACGACATGTGGGACAAAAACTTTGACCGAAAGGTACCGGGCGGGATGTTAGCCCTTTTTTGGATGACAGTGCACTTTTCTGATGATTTTTATTGTCCAGGTGAGTAGGACGGCCACGCGGCCCATCGCTTGTGGGGACGTTTCCCGTTCTCAAGCCTTGGTCTTCCTTGGAGGTCAGCTTTCGCTCGCCCTTGGGGTGCTCCTCTGTCTTAACTACTACAGGTATTTCTCACAATAACCACACCTTTGCCATTCAACATTGTTCTTAAAGGGTGTTACGCATAGTATGTTGTAATACGCAACAGATTGTGTCAAAAGACCTTTTGGTTTTAAACTCTCAATGGTGGTGCAGCCCGGCAGGCTAGTGGTTAGTGTGTCGGGCTCACAATTTTAGGGTCCTGGGTTCGATCCCAGATCCGTCCTCCTGTGTGGGGTTTACATGTTCTCCCCGGGCATGCCTGGGTTTTCTCTGGGTAATCTGGTTTCTTCCCACATTCCAAAAACATGCATGGTAGGCTGGTTGAACAGCCTATGGGGGACTCTATGTTGCCCCAAGGTATGATGGTGAGCGTGAATGGTTGTCGGTCTCCTCGTGGTCTGTGATTGGCTGTCCACCATGCAGGGTGTCACCCGCCTGGTGCCCAAAGTCAGCCGGGATAGTCTCCAGCACCCCCGCAACCCTTGTGAGAACATTTTGAAAATGAATGAATGAATTAATCAATTGTAGTTCAATTATATTCAGCTCCAACTACAAACAAATCCAAATATACTGCTTAAGAACTCAACTCATTTTCTGAACCACTTTATCCTCATTTGGCTCGATGGAGCCTATCCCAACTGACTCCGGGCCAGGGGCGGGGACACTCTGAATCGGTGGCCAGCCAATCACAGGGCACAAGGAGACAGACAACCTCACACACTCATACCCAGGGGCCATTTAGAGTGTCCAATCAGCCTACCATGCATGTTTTTGGAATGTGGGAGGAAACCCACGCAGGCCCGGGGAGAACATGCAAACTCCAGACAAATGGACGTGACCTGAATTTGAACCAAAGACCCCTGAGCTGTGAAGCCGATGCTCTAACCACTCACTCCAAGGGGCCGCCCTGCTTACGAACTGTTTACTTCAAATATTTACTCGTGTCTAGATAATAAAAGGACCGCTTTGATAAAAATCCCAGGTTGCGAAAGCCAATTTGAAAAATCTTCCATTTTCATTTGTTAAAGAGAAGATCAGAATTGAATAAAAACAAAAAATAACAAGATCAGGTTTTGAAAATGTACTTTTAAGTGGTATGCCATTGACGGCAATAGATGCGCAATCCTTTTCGCTGTCAAACCTCCAGTCAAATTGGATTTTCCAAGGAGTCGTCGTTTTTAATGATTCCTTCTACCTCAATAGCGTAATGATGCTGTAGGTAGGTAATAGCCAAAGTGCCTTGCAATGTCAGTCAATCACATGACACTTACTTATCTTCTGTTTTTCCTCGATGAATAATTGGACCCATTTAAACATTTCCCAAATCATCTTTCACTATCCAGTTAAATGAAAATGTCAATTAGCCATTGCAACAAAAAAAAATATGACAAACAGTTATAGTTGTGCTCTCCTTTAGAAGACACAAATACACATTTTCTTTTTTAGTTTCAATCATTTCAATCACTATGACAATAATTGTAATATTAACTTTTTTTCAGCTAGTTATGTCTTTTTTTACTTTTTTTTTTTTTATAGCATTGCTTTAGGTGCCGCATCTTTGCCTCTCGTGTTCACATATCCACTGATGAAGAGGTTTACTTACTGGCCGCAGTTGGTACTCGGTGAGTATTTTTACCTCACACATATTTTTATATTTTTAATCATTCTTACGTTGTTGCTTGTTTGGTATGGAGGTCTGGTCATCAACTGGGGGACACTACTGGGCTGGGCCGCTGTCAAGGGGGCCTGCGATTGGTCTGTGTGTCTCCCCCTTTACTTCTCCGGGGTCATGTGGACGCTCATCTACGATACCATTTATGCACATCAGGTGTGTGTTTGGGTTGAATGAACATCAAACTAAAAGTATTATTTTTGCAAATAATGGCAACGGAGACAGAAAATCTAACAGAATGAGCAAATGAAAAGATGAAATTAAAGTGCTTGGAGGGAATATAAAAACCAGACAGCATTTGTGTTTGTGCGGTTTAGGATAAGGAGGACGACATCAAGATAGGCGTCAAGTCGACGGCGCTGAGGTTTGGGGAGTACACCAAACTTTGGTTGACGGGCTTCGCGGCAGCTTCCGTTGGTGGTCTGGTTGCGGTCGGACTCTCCAACGAGCAGACTCTTCCGTATTACGCCGCCCTCACCGCCGTCGCCCTTCACCTAGCGCGCCAAGTAAGCACATTATTTATCAGTCAAGTCAATTTTTGCATGAACCCAGGTACAGTGGTACCTTGAGATACGAGCTTAATGCATTCCAGGACTGAGCTCGTTTGTCGATTTACTTGTATCTCAAACCAACGTTTCCCATAGAAATGAACTAAATAGAAATTAATTTGTTCCAACACTGAAAAAAAACACAAAAAACAGGGTATTGAAATGGGAATACATTTTATCTGTTCTAATTCGCCATCTAATCACAGAGTAACAAATAACTAGTGGTTATGATGTTTAATAGTACTCGAATTAGAAGGATTTTGCGGAGGGGGAAGGGACTTTTTGCACGGCAACGCGCTTGTAACATAACAGAAACAAATTTAAATGGACTTTGATTATTATACAGATTCTCAAAACTAAGTCTAATCTAACCGTACACTAAACTTAATTCTAATTTTGTTTTTACATTTTTTTATCATTGTTCTCCCGGATTGGCTCTATTTCCCCCACCTCCACTTTGACTTTAAGCTGCAATTTTTAAAAGAAACCAATCGAGGGTTGTTTGCTTTTGTCTTGGGGGGAAAAAAAAACACTGAAAAAAATGTAGTGCTGCATTTTTTTTTCCACTGTTTTTTTTTTCCCACCCAGTGCTCATAGAGACATTACGCAAAGGACGAGGGAATTGCGACAGGAAAGACAATGCCCATGATGTTATTACTCTTATCTCAAACTGCTCGTATATCAAGGTATTACTGTATATGTATAGAGTCTGTACTATTCATTTTTATTCTGTACCATTCAAATTTCTAGATTTATACTCTGGAAATGAACAAGCCAGAGGATTGCTGGAGGAAGTTTGTATCAAACAGAAACCTGGGACTTATACTACTATTAGGAATCATTGTTGGAAATCTATGGAAACAGAGACAATATCATGGAGAGCCGAGTGATTCTAATGTCGGCCCAGTGCCCTAGTTGTGAGTGCATCGGCCTCCCACTTCTGTGATCGAGGGTACGATCCGAGGTGTGTCCGCGTTCTGTGAAGTTTTCATGTTCTCCCCGGGCTTGTGCGGGTTTTCTCTGGGTACTCCGGTTTCCTCCCACATCCCAAACACATGCATGGTAGGCTGCTTGAACACTATAAATTGCCTTTAGCTATTGGCGGGATAGTAGCTATGACAGAGGCACTCCAGTGGTGAATTCCTGATTTGTGTATCTTTGTTTGTCATGGTATTGTAGTTTTTGTTTTTCTTCATGTGGGTATCATGAAAAATTTAAGTTGCAATGTTTTGTTTATATATTTACCAGACGTTTTTCTCCCTCACCTACGTAGTCGCAATTCCACCCCAATACAGAATGTCTGAATGTCTTGTATTTTATGGCTTAATAAATCATTTTTTAAAAATATTTTTTTAGAATTGAATGCTTTTATTGTCATTATACAGGCATAATGCAAATTAAAGCTTTCACCACAAAATGTGCACATAACAACAACAAGCAAACAGACAAATAAATCATTTTCTGAACCGCTTGATCTTCATTAGGGTCGCGGGGGATGCTGGAACCTATCCCAGCTGACTCCGGGCCAGAGGCGAGGGACACCTTGAATTGGTGGCCAGCCAATCGCACGGCACAAGGAGATGGACAACCATGCACACGCACACTAATACCAAGGGGCAATTTAGAGTGTCCAATGAGCCTACCATGCATTTTTTTGGAATGTGGGAGGAAACCGGAGTACCTGGAGGAAACCCACGCAGGCTCGGGGAGAACATGCAAACTCCACATAGGTGGACATGACCAGGATTTGAACCCAGAACCCCAGAGCTGTGAGGCGCCATCCTCTCCCTTCAGGTGTGTTGGTGGAGGAAAATATGGAAAACAGACTGGATAGGCGCTCTCGACGACCAGATTTGGCCACCCGTAGCCTAGTGCAGACGAGGGCAATTGATTCCACAGAGGGCCGCAGTGGGTGCAGGTTTTCATTCCAACCCATAAGAAACCTTTCCACCAATCTGGTATTTTAGAAGTGCAATCAGTGGATTGCAGTCAGGTGCTTCTTGTTTCATCAGAAATCACATTAGTTCAACTGTCTGTGCTGGATCGGTTGGAACAAAAACCTGCAGCAC